>NW_019392795.1:1053346-1238346 GCF_000648675.2 Cimex lectularius
ATATATATATATATATATACTTTCTTCCTCACACTTTCCAAAAAAGAGGTTAACCCTCATCGTGTGCCTTTTCCGGATTCCTTTTGGTTCAGTTAATATTTAATTAAAGTTCAGGGTTCAATCTAATATTTATAAGTCAAAGAGGACTTGAACCGTCTCGAGAATTGAAGAAGCGTATTGTCCAGGATGGCCTAAAATATAGTTCGGCAAAACTTTCTCGGAAATCGTCAAAATCGACCTTTCGAGGAGGTAGGCTTATGAACCCCCACAAACCAAAACAATCCACTCCTTTATCTTATCAGAAGAGATGAAACTTTACCAACTGCTTTATCCTCCAATGCGTGGGGTCGCTGCGGACTGAACTCGGATGAAAAAATTTGGCTTTTTCGGATTTTGTAATTGTAATAAATCAACATCTTAAATTGGAATGAACGGCCTCGCGAATATTGCGAGACGGGTTCAATTAACCGACTTAAAAACAAAAAAACAAACAAGTATTACTGCTAGCCAATCTTACCTTCATGCCTTGAAAGTTGTACAAAAAACGTATATGTACAATATAAATATATAAAGTAAAACATATATATATGCACGTATATATTCTTGTTTGATTACTTATTGAAAGAGTTATTGTCAAAACGAGCTGAAAAATTGGCAAAGAGTAACGGCCGAAGTGAAATTATATGCCATTTGCAAACTGGGTTAATATCAGCGTCTTTAAATATGGCCTTGAAACAAATAATGATTTTCGTCTTGTTTTAAGTCAAAACTGTTTTTTTTTTTAAATATTTATTTTATTTATTGCTATCTGTACATAATATACATTGAGCAAATAGTTTAATTATAAACAAAAATGACAGACTGTCAGACCAGGAGGCAGTGGGGAGAGAAAGAACCAGTGCTTGAACTCTCTTTTATTTAATTGGGGGGAGGGGGGTTAAAGTTAATACGGTGGGTTAGATAGGTCACGAGGCCATCGTCGTTTTAAACGGCGCGGAGGATTGTAAGGGTGAGATGTTGAGGTAGGATGGAGGGAGAGTTTAGAGTGAAAAGTGAAGAAGCGTGTTCGGATAACATCTTTCACGGAAGGGATTTTAAAATCTTTATGGATCGTTTGATTGGTGACAGAAAGGAGCATTGAGGATACGGCGGAGAACTTAGATTGAAAAGACTGAAGTCGTTGGATATTGGATGATTTGGCCGAGCCACACAGCTCGACTCCGTAGGTCCAACCGGTCTGATGAGTGTTTTGTAAGATGTATGCTTAGTTTTGATTTTGGTCCAAGTAGGTGTCTGAGCAGTCCATATCTTTTGTCAAGTTCTTGCCGTTTTAATTGTGTATGTGGGTTCCAAGAAGTCTACTATCTAAGTAAAGCCCAAGGTAGCGGACTTGGTTCGATGGTGGTATTATCTTGTTGTAAATATGCACCGGTGGACAGGTTTGACGTTTGAGCGTAAACGTAACTTGTTGGGGCTTTTTTTTCGTTTAGCTTGATCCGCCACAGATTGCACCAGTTGGTAATAAGGTTCAGGTGTAGTTGGAGTGCTTCTGTTGCTAGGTAGGATTGGAGTGTGTTAATAAGATTGCGGTGTCATCCGTGTAGGCTGTTGGATGTGTGGGTATGTCAGCAGTGTAGTGTAACAATCGAAACCATCAATAACCACTTTTCCTAACCATCTCTGATAATCACAAATAATATTGTATCTGATATTCACTAATCATCCTTTCCGTAACGATCATTGCTTGTTTTTTCATTAACCACCGCTAATAATTTTGCCTAACTATCTCCGAACATGACAAATAATACATTCTGTATTCTGAATCATTGAATTTGTTTGTTTTTTTAATCGTAGAATCAGAAAATAACAGGAGGATCGCATTAAATTATATTAAATATATAAAAAAATTCCAAAAACAAATAACGTAGTACAAAAATGTAGAGCAGAATAACGTAAAATGTGAACAGCCTGCTCTTAGTAAGCTTAACTTGTGATTGAGAGTTTCTAGTAAAGTAGGCCAAAACTTTTATTTTTGAAAAAGAAAAATCCGATTTGTTTTAAACACCTGTTAACACTCTTAAATTCGAATTTTCATTGCAATAAAAAATAGAGATTTTTTTTGAGCTGGATTAGCCAGTAAATTTTTTTAAAATACATAATCCCTCTGGATTTGATAAATTCAAAGTTGAAATAAGGATGAAATCAACGAAAACTGCTCAAACATTTTTTTTACGAGGCAGAGGTCATATAAACCCTCGGGTGCCGGTGTTTTTGAAAAAAGCCCATTTGTAAGTATGTCGGGTTTGAATGCAGGGCCGCTGGATTCGAACCCGGGACCTTTACCTCACAGTGATGAGCGCCGTATCAACGCCTGAACCGTGCGGCCATCGACGACCACTCAAACGTTTTATTTTATTTCTCCTGTTCGACTTTATTTAAGGAGACGACGGTTATTTCATTAAGCGGAGTTTATAGAGTGGTGGAATAGTTTTAAACTTATTAAAATCTTTGCGATTTTAGACACACAAAAAATCGTAGGCTAGGTTGTGCAAATTTTGAGGGAAAAATTATTGTTTGATTTTTCCACAAATTCGTAGTCAGGTTGCAAAAAACGAATATTAACTTGGTTTCTCGATTAAAAAAAGTTTTAACCTACTTTGCAAAGTTGGTCGGTCATTACTGCCCCTAGCCTTTCCTGATCAAATAAACATTGATGTTTAAATGGATGTTACTCGCTTATTTTTAATTAAATTTTCAATTTATGTTTATCAGCCTGATTCCATTTTCTCACCAGTCCTTAACACGATTAATCTATCCTTTCCTAAGGATTGGCAAACCTCTGGCTTTAACCATATAATCATCAAAAGAGATCCACCTCCTTAACCATTGGCGTAATTATACTATCGCTTATGAAAAACTGGTATAGGTCCCTAGTGGTTTAAACTCTAGAATCGCCATGTTGTTTTTACCTCGGGCGGGAACAAACAGGTGCCGAGGGAAAAGGTCATCACTGTTAGGAGAATCGCCGTTTTTCTCATTGTTTTAACTTATTTTTACGCTTTTTGATTCGCTCCGATGACAATAGTTGTCGAGGTGTCAATGCCTGCCCTTGCTTGGAATGCGCTCTCCCCTCCAAGCAACTCCCACCGTCTAGCTGCTGAAAACAGCTCCGACCGGATCAACACTTTCAATATCGAGGCACCCGAATTCTTCCCGTTTGACCTCCGACGCCCCTCGAGCCATGGGCAGATGGCAAAGCTCAGCTGCAGCCCACTTAGGTTTTTTTAAAATGTGTGATTAATAATCGATTGGGATTATGTACTTATGTTATCAACAATTTTGCCCGATATGGTACGAAAGCCTTACAAAGTTGAAGAGCCGAAACTATCCTTCTTGACCTTCTTAAGAATTTCCTTATAATGAGGAATTCGCTTGACCCGAATCGTTTTCAACGTCAAAAATGTTTTACTCCAAAATTTAAACAAAACTAGTGAACTTTTGACAAAAGAGTTGGCGCATATTCTTTCATACTGTGTACAGTTAGTTTTCTGGCAGTTTTATATGATTCTTACCATAATCACGAGTTAGTTTTTTCCCTAAAGTTATTTTTTCCTCACTGAGTGCATGCCATTTCTAGGTCATGTTTCATGGTCGCAGTAAAAAGTGTGTTAGGTGAAAATCTGAGAAAATCGAAGTATTTCAACTTTCAAGGAAAACTCACAAAACCACTCCAAAATCTAACCATCATTTAGCTAATCGTTATAAAACTTCCGTTGAGCCCTTTTTTATCAGCCTGCATTAACCATAACCTCACCACTATTTACCATCTCTTTCCTAACCGTTATTAATCTGTTCTTTCCATTAACCATCCCTGTTCTTCTCATTTCAAAATTTATTCCTGTCGTAACTACCATTTTTTTAATCATTACTTATAATATTAAATTCACTAGTTTTCGTGGTCCGCTTGACCAATTAATATCTTTCAGTTGATTAAGGTTTTTAGTTGAGATAAAAAAGTCAGTGTCACGAGCGGGATTCGAACCCAAGACCTTCGGCTACATACGCTGCTACTCTACCACTTGAGCTAACGTGACTTCGATCCACTCGGACACTAACATGTCAACCCCACCTTTTGAAAGTGGAAGAGTAGCGGCGTATCTAGCCAAGGTCGTGGGTTCGAATCCCACTCGTGACACTGACTTTTTTATCTCAACTAAAAACCTTAATTGAACGATTACTTATAATATTTTACAATTAATAATACTGGGTAGAGATTAGTGACCGTTAATCGATAGTTATTCAGATATCGTGAGATGCGGTCGGGTGTGATGTAGGCTTCAGAAAAACATTTTCTTTATCGTGCCAACGTTTCGATCTTTTATTGAGATCATCTTCATGCTCAAAGTGTTTGCCCAATACAATACTCTCAACTCTGAACACGACACGCAAGGATGGCACAAGTACACAGAAGACAAGCACTTTGAGCCCTGAAGATGATCTCAATAAAAGATCGAAACGTTGGCACGATAAAGAAAATGTTTTTCTGAAACCTACATCACACCCGACCGCATCTCACGATATCTGAATAATTAATAATACTACTTTTTAACTATTTGTTATAAACCTTCTTTAACCATCATTATCCTTCTCTTTCCTAACCACTAATCGTTCCTTTCATAACCTTCACTAACCATCTCCTTTTTTAAACCAACTCAATATCACACTCTCCTTTTCTATCTACCACTTTTCTAACCATCGCCATTACTACATTTTAACCATTTTATTACAACCATCTCTATCATCTTTTTTTCGCACCACAACTAGCCATTTCTTTCTTTATTATCGACTTTTATTGTGATTATTTATTATATTTTTATTAATTTACCCTAACTAACTAAGACTAACCGTACTTTTCCTAACCATACACTACTTCTTTTAACCATTTGTTAAAAACCTTCTTTAACCATTTTCTCAGTACAACCAACCGTCTCTTTCTTATCGTTACTGACCATCACTTTCCCAGCCTACTACTACTTAACTACTACTACTTTTATTGATAATTTTTTAAAATTTTTTTATTGATATTTTTTAATCAACTTTTTTTAACAATTGTTTTTTCTCACCATAAACATTTCTTTCTTTAGCATTACTGATCTCTCTCTCTCTCTCTCGCTCTCTCTCTCTCTCTCCTTACCATCTCTAACCATCACGAATCATCATTAATCGCACATTTACTAGCCATCAATAACCATCCCTCGGCAGACGGTATACCGTGGTACAATTGCCAATTGGTACATGGTATAGCATGCCGTACATTTTACTTTATTTTTCATTTTAATTGTAAACATATGTATACATTTTATATTTCTTTGATTTACCCTTAATAAAAAAACCTAGACTGACCGTTTTGTCTGTGACCTGGCATGACTTTGCAAGCTCTCATTCCTAAACATCCCTCTTCTAACTATATTTCGCACCACTTATTTCTATATTTCCGGCAATTCCGCTACGCACATTGACCCAATTTTATTTATTATCTTTTTAATACCAATTAAGGTCTTGACAAATATTGTAAGATCAAGCCCATCAATGAAACCTCCAATAGATTTGACCATATATAAACGTTAGTTTGTTTATTAATATCTTTTTCTCTGTTTGCCCTTCATTTAAACTAATTACACACGAAGAAGCATTTAACCTAGAAAAAGAGCGTGTATATGCGGACTTAAAGTATCGCCGAGTTAAGACCTGCTAAGCCGCGGCGGCACGAGGTGAAATCAAAACCAGCCCGGCTGACTTTCATCCCGGGCGAACCAGGATCTTCCGCCCTTTCATCCTTTCACAGGACACCTTGGGTCCTTTTATTTTTCTCTCCCCTCGCCAACAATTGAATTAGCCTGTTATGAAACTGCGGTTTAAATTATAATTCCGGACTCCTAGGACGTGGAGATTTGTTGTTTAAGTTTAAAATTAGCATTTAAAATTTTCAACGTCGTGTCGTCTGGCCGTATGACGAAAGTTGGTAACTTTCAAAAGCCAGTTTGTCCTTTGGCCTGGTTTTAAACTACCCGGAAGATATGCTATTCCGTATGTTCTGCATACAATGTGTGACTTGTGGATTTTATGCTTAAGATCAAAGCTTTATAAACAGAGGATCTGTGAGCAAAAGATTACATTTCTAAAACGCAACATGACCCACCGACATTTACTCTGTTTAACAATTATTGTTGAGAGTTATGAGAGAAGAGGCTGTTCGTGTTCTCCATACTCGGTCCGGTTCACCTCGTGTCAACTTGTCCATTTCACTTTTCTGTAAGCCGTTGTTCCATTGGCTATTCACAGTCAACTGGGGCAAACTTACAGAACTAAGAAACTTGACGGCTCGGGGTGGTCGGACTTGTTTTTTGATTAGCCAAGCTCATGAACATATTCAATCGGCAGGTATTGAGTCTTTTAAAAAGAAAAATATAAAGGTTTTTAAAACAAAATTTTAACAAGAAGTTACGGTCTGTAAAAAAAAAAGCCGGCAGAAAAATTCGGCCAAGGCTGAGGTTTGCGAGAAGAAGATCGGACCACCTGCGGCTAGATTGTGCTTCGCCGGCTCACTTCCATTTTCAAGAAAGTAAAACCCGACTTTCATCCAAATAGTCCAGATCTGACCGTCTCGCCGGGCTGCAGATTGCAACTTTTCCTCCGACACCGGTGAAAATAAAAAGGAGTGAAAAAAGTAATCCGGGACTGGGACGTGTCTCCCGGTTGGGGGCGGCCGCGGTCCCTCTTTCTTTCGACTCGTCGAAACGAAGCCGGGTCACCCGATTTGGAGGGCACGTCTGGAATTTTTACAGACACCTGTCTTTAACTTTCTCCCTGACGGGGTGCTTCGGTTCTACTTTTGCCAGGACAGCCCTGAGAATCGGCTAGGTCACGACTATTGGACATCTTTCACTATCGTACATGACTGAATTCACGGAGCATTGAATGTTAAATTTAACTTTAAAAAGTTTTGGTTTAATCTTCTTGCACAGCATTAAAGAGAAACGAAAAAGATAAGGTTTCCTCTAGGAGCCAGAAAGGCTTCCCTACCCGAGCAATCGCTAAAAAGTAGACGCAGTTGAAAAGTTAAAAACACTACAGAAAACGGCATAGTAGTTTCTAAAAAAAATGGTCAGGTAACGTACGGTTGTGAAAACGGATAGTTCATGATGATATAAAAAAGATAACAAGTGGGGTGAAAAAATTAATGGTTGATAACAAATAGTTAGCAATTAGTATTAATTACAATGAATTAGCGGGATTTGAACCCACGATCTTCGGCTTGATATGCTGCTGCTCTACCACTTGAGCTATCGTGACCTCGATCCACTCGGACACCAACTTCCTATCTCCAAAAATGGCAAAAGGAGGGAAAGCTCAAAAGGTGGGGTTGAGATAAGAAGTTGGTGTCCGAGTGGATCGAGGTCACGATAGCTCAAGTGGTAGAGCAGCGGCTTATCTAGCCGAAGATCGTGGGTTCGAATCCCACTCGTGCCATTGACTTTTTTATCCTAACTAAAAACCTTAATTAATTGTAATATATTAATTGGTCATGCGGACCACAAAATTAGTGAATTTAAGGAATTAGTATTAATAATGGCTAGAAAAGTTATGGTTAGTGATGGTAATTAAGTAGTTAGCGATATTAGGATAAGGATGGCTAATGGTGGTTAGGAAAGGGGTGACCAATAATAGAGAGATGGTTAGTTGTGGTGAGAAAGTACGGTATAGAGATGGTTAGTGATGGTAATGAATGGAGTGGTTAATAAGTTTACGGTGGAGTTGGCCAGTAGTCCGGAGGACCAAATATTCGAACTTGCCGAGGATATTCACAGAACATTGGACATCGGAAAGAGCTCGCGGGAAAACACCGATGAATTATCGATCTTCGAAGCCAGAGTTTCCCAACTCAATAGCACATTTGAGAAGTTTGTTTTGTTGATCGCTGAAATACGGAAACAGATGATAAAGGATAAAATGCCTTATGACGAATACACGAAATTGAAGGCTAAGGTGCAAACTGAGTACTATGACACTCTAGCCTTGTCAATAAAACGGGATAGCCCTTCTTCCAACACATTTTGGTCCTCCGGGCCGGATTTCTGATCTTCCTTGTCTCCTCACGCTTCTCAAGATATTTCTACCTTTTCCCCGTTGGCCTTTTTACGCAAGCTAGCCTTAACATAGGTTTTGATTTTCATTGATTTTGATTCTGACGCCGGTTTACAACCAACATGCCTAAAAGGTCGGATGATCAAGATCCGGATATCGAAAGCATGGATAAGGAAGGAAATGGTTAGTTGTACTGAGGAACTGTGTCGTATAGTGATAAAAGGAGGATTAATAAAGCAAAGAGAGAGATAGGAAGAGAGGGGGGAAAGAGAGAGGGAGAGTAATGGCGAGTATGGTAAGGAAAGAGATGGTTAATTGTGGTGAAAAAAAGTATGGTATGGTGATGGTTAAGCAAGATGGTTAAAAAGAATGGTTACTGATGGTTACGAATGGAATGATTAATAAAGCCGAGAGAGAGAGAGAGAGAGAGAGAGAGAGAGAGAGAGAGAGAGAGAGAAAGTGAGAGAGAGAGTGAGAGATATGGCGAGTATGATAAGGAAAAGATGGTTAGTTGTGGTGAGAAAAAGTGTGGTATAGTGACGGTTATGAAAGGAGTGATTAATAAAGCTAAGAGAGAAGAGGGAAAGAGATGGGGAGAGGGAGTGAAAGAGAGAGGGGGACGGAGATGGCGAGTATGATAAAAAAAATAAATGGCAAAAAGGAGGGAAAATTCAAAAGGTGGGGTTGAGGTGGGAAGTTGGTGCCGGAGTAGATCGAAGTCATGATAGCTCAAGTGGTAGAGCAGCGGCGTATTAAGCCGAAGGTCGTGGGTTCGAATCCCGCTCGTGACACTGACTTTCTTAAATACCTTTCATAAATATTGTGTATAAAAGTGTTAATTAGTGATTAGAAATGGCAAGGAAATTGGTATTGTCGTTTAGGTAAAATATGGTAGGTGATGTAAGAAACTGGTTGAGAAAGAGTAAATTAATGGTTTTGTTGCTTTTCAAACAAACATTGTATAATGATTTTCACATAACGTAACATTTGTAAGTAGTTTGAAGTAAAAGGAGGAAAATTCCAAGGGCAAAGGTGGGATTCGAAACCAAGAACCCCGATGGTAAATCGAGACCCTTTTAAGCATTTTTATTCCTTTGGGCTTTTAAGACTTAAATTGGCAACTTTTTTAAAGCTCTTGGGAATAAATTGTTGATGTTTTTATCTAAAAGTTTTGAAGTGGGAACAAAAACAACGTTGTAATATTTAAGTGCTCCATTAAGATTTTTTCGTTAAATTTGCATTTTTTCATTAAAATGTTGTGAACGGCTGGGTAGAAATTTGGGGTAAAATGACCCATATCAGTTCCTTATAATGTTAAATTAGGCCGATGGTAAAGTGGCGTTTTACGGTTTCTCGCTTATCTCACTTATTTATGCTAAACGGGGCCGTAATAACAATTTTTAATACGAGTTTTAACAATAAACAATATCTTGCGCCTAGTTGGGCAAATTTGATTATAAAAGCGCAATTCCCCTTTTTTTGACAAAATAGTAAACATGATATTATTTTGGATTATTATGACGCTTCGTTTAATTTACAGTTGTATTGACCATTTAATCGGATTGCGGACAACCTAACCAACAAATTCTAACCAGGAGCTTAAAAGTAAACAAACACATTTTTATGTTTATTTTTCATGTAGATACGCGATGCTACTCGCCGATGTAATGGTCTAATGTAAGGTCCACATTATTCACGCGAAGGAAATAATAACAGGCGCAGTGTGCCAATTATGGAAAGTAAGTCCTTGTAGTCGAAGGTTCGTAACTCTCTCCTTCTTAGATTAACAGTTTTTTTTCTTATATCGAGTTTATTCATCCAGAAATTAGCTTAAATTATACAGTAGCGTTAAAATATCTCGATAACAAAACATAAGGGTCTTGCAATTACTGAAAGGTAATTGCGGAATAAATTCTTAAAACCTGGACATTAATAAATATATAAATAAATGTGTTTGTCCCTTTTACAAAATTAAACCAAGGCGACTTACAATTTCTTTTTTGTCTAATTGCCCAATGTGCCATAAAACCTTTATGCACCTTTCTACTAACTTATTTGTATTCTAAGTTGTTATACGATTTGATTTGTTTCATTTTTACAGAGAATACTCGTCAAAAATGGTTCGGCGAAGCTCGAAGGAAGAGGGAAAATGACCCGTCCCTTGCATCGATTTTGTGATTTAATTTCGACACCTTGGGGGCCGACGGGGAAAACCTATAATCAAAAAAAGGTGAGAGGTCTTTTTGCATCTAGTAGATAAACCAGAGCAGTGACAAATTTAAATTAAGGCTGAGTTTTTTTGCAATTACCCGTCCAATGTCGATTATCCTTGTGGCTGATTGTTACTACTGATGGTTAATAAAAAATGGAAAGTAACAGTTAAATAACTTGTGATAGTTAAAAATGTCTAATGATTGTTACAGAAAAGATGAATAGATATGATTTGATTGGTGATATGGTTGAACTGATACGGTTCAAGAAGGGAGAGTTAGTGATGGTTAGGAAAGGATGGGGGACAGGGCTAAACAGTGAGTGATATTTACAAAAGGGATGGTTATGTTGATTAAAAAGGAACAACTAACAATGGTTAAAAGATGACTATTTATAGTTAGAAATGGATGGTTCAAAAAGGGATGGTTAGTGATGGTTTAAAAAGGGATGGTTAGTGATGGTTTAAAATGGGATGGTGAGTGATGTTTACAAAAAAAGATGACCAGTGATGGTTCAAAGATGACTAGTTACGATTAGAAAGAGATGGTTAGTGATGGTTTAAAATGGGATGGTGAGTGATGTTTAGAAAAAAAGATGACCAGTGATGGTTCAAAGATGACTGGGTACGATTAGACAGAGATGGTTAGTGATGGTTTAAAATGGGATGGTGAGTGATGCTTAGAAAAATGATGACCAGTGATGGTTCAAAGATGACTAGTTACGATTAGACAGAGATGGTTAGAAAAGGGATGGTTAGTGATGGTTTAAAATGGGATGGTGAGTGATGCTTAGAAAATTGATGACCAGTGATGGTTCAAAGATGAGTGGTTACGATTAGACAGAGATGGTTAGAAAAGGGATGGTTAGTGATGGTTTAAAATGGGATGGTGAGTGATGCTTAGAAAAAAAGATGACCAGTGAGAGTTCAAAGATGACTAGTTACGATTAGACAGAGATGGTTCGGAAAGGGATACTTAGTGGTGATTACGAAAGGAATGAGTATGAATGAAAGCAAGGTAGGCTAGTTTGGACTGATACGGCTCTAAGGGATTGTTACCGATGCTTAAAAGTGTATAGTTAGTGATATTTAAAGAAAAATACTAACTAGTGATTATTAAAAGATGACTAGTAATGGTTAGAAATAGTTGGTTTAAAATAAGTGTGTGAAAAAATATGTTTAGTGGTGGTTCGTAACCGGATGGTTATTACGATTAGAAAAGAGATTGGTTTTATTCGTAATTGATAGATTTGAGACCGTTTTAAAATCTGATGATTACTCACGATTATAAAACGGGTATGCAGTGAAGGTTACTAGTTATATAAACGGTACGGAAAGTTATTAGTGATAGTTAGAAAAGACGTAGTTATAATAGTACGAAAGGGATGCGAAGAAGTATGATTAGTGATAGGATGAATGGGGACGGATCTTAAAGAGATGGTAAGAAAACGGGATAAGCGAGAAGGTATGACTAGTGATTGTTGGAACAGAAATGGTTCCAGAAATGATGGTTAGAGATGGTAAGGAAGAAATGGTTACGATGGTTAGAAAATTTATTAGTACACAATATACGACTAATGATGACGGTTTTGTCATTAAGAGATTGTTAGAAATAAGAATGAGTAGGGAAGATATCACTTGTGAAGGTTTGGGCAGAGATGGATCTCGAAGGGATGGCTAGTGTTGTTTATAAACGTGTGGTATATGGGAAAAGGCCAGTAACCATCTACTGACAGAAATAAACCAACCGTTGCTGAAGGTTCTCGAAGGAATGATAATGCCATATGGCTACTTAATGGTAAGAAAGAAATACTAAGGTTTTTTGATTAAAAAAGAGATTGTTATTATCAGCGATTCTAGGGGTGGTTGGAAAAAGATGATTAGAAAATAGAATACTTAAAAGTGGGGATAGTTATGTTTCGTGATCGTTAGATAAATGATATTAATGGTTTAGTAAAAGGGGTAGGGATAAGGAGAAAAGAGGCGGACACAAGGCCTTCTGTACCTCCACCTGAGTAGATCTATTGTGCTCCCTTCTTTTTTATAACTCACTGGCCAGTTTCAGGTTGTTAATCAACCTCCATAGCCTTGCCAGCGGCTCCTTATTGTAGGATCTTGCTTGTGGTTTTTCCTGCCCTAGTTGCAAGAACCTGAACCAACACCTTCACAGAAACATAAAATGGGTTCTGTGGGACTCTACATGGCAGTATATGCACAGTGTTTCTTCTATCGGCGCCTATGCGATCCATTTGCTTTAAGTGGCAGCGAGTCCAAGCAGAATGCTGGTTCGGTTACGATTGCCTTCCAGCCATTCCTCATTCTTTGTGGGTTTTGCGGATGGCCCTTCTATAAATCTCTTCGTGTGCGTCATGCCTGTGGTTCCAGGTTTTGGACTCATTAAAATCCATTTAAAGACTTATCGTAAAAGGACTTTTAGCATGATCCATTTTCACAGGTGAATGACTTTTTCACTTAAGTCGGTAATGTTTGGCTCAAACATGAAAATCTAAACGTGTCAAGGCGGAGCCCCAGAGATATTTTACTTCGTGTACTTCCATTCGTGATGTTTGCGTTGTTCAGTTCAAATGGCGCACAGTTGGTAAAATATGTATTTCGTGCATAGAGGAAAAGCAAGAGGGCTATCAGATATCTTATTGTAATGATACATATTGACAACCGTCTCTTTGAGTCTTTCACTTTCGTAATAAAAATTTTAAAGTTTCTCTCTGTAAATTTCTAATTGGGACCGTATTTTCCAATTAATCGAAGGGGTTTTTAATTGCCATTTGATTACGCCGAGACGAGAGTCCCAGAGAAGAAAGAAGAGCGGGAAATAAAAAGTTGTTTGCGATTCTCGTTAACTCGAAGGCCTGGAGTATTCTTAAGTGGTGATTTCGGGAAGGGGGTTTAACGACCATTGTCTAACGACGTCCTTCAATTAGCGTGATTTCTAAAAAACAGTCGTTAATTAAATATATTGGCTTTTTCTTATTGTGACGTATCTGGTTTCAATCCTGACGAGGTGCAATTACAAGCTTTACAACCTTTGGTAACGTACATTTACAAAGACAAAAAGTAAATATGTTGACTGTTTGTCGTCCTTTGGCCAATGTCATATCCATTTGGTTGGATTCGACAGTTTCAGCTTCCACGAATCGGATCGATTCGTACGTGGCCGCCTGGAAATGGGTCTATTCGACGGGAATGCCGTTGTAAAAAGAAAACCGGCTGAATTAGTTATCATCCGAGGTGGTAAATGTTTTCCGTATCGATCCGTTCAGAAAATACCAACCGACTTGGACGGAAAAGGTCGCCGACGCCGGGATGCGCATCGTCGGATCCACGTTACTTTCTTTTTCGATATCGAGCGTCCAGGCGAGCTTTTCACGACTCACGACAAAGCAGATCGGGATCTTTGTTAATACCTTTCGGATCCGGGCATTCACCTGATATAATGTGAATTTCGGCTTTGCCTGCATAACAAGTATGGCAAACAAGCGAGAAATTACCGACGCCAATTTCAAGGTCCAATACATTATAGATCAAATTTTACAAAACATAGATACTCTAAGAAATAGTACCAAAAGCAATAATTGATTTTAGGGTTCTACTAGGTAGCATGTTAGCACCCACTACTACCACTTGCACGACTTGCAATTAAAGAGTTTCATATTTATCTATTAAGTTTGAAAACGAATAGATTGTACATAAAATTTACCTCATGGAGTTCCACAAGGCAACATAATAGCACCCAGTCAACTACCAAATAACGATAACATCTCCTACCATTTATGACTATTCTTGCACCAAACTGCCTGGTTTTGTAATTTAAAGTACAATACTTCTTTACTAAGTTTAAAAAAATGAACTGGCATGTGTCATCTACCTTCGTGGAGTGCTACAAGGCAACATGCTAGCACCCAGTCAACTACCAAATAACGATAACATCTCCTACCATTTAAGACTATTCTTGCACCAAACCGCCTGGTTTTGAAATTTAAAGTACAATAATTATTTATTAAGTTTTAAAAAATGAACTGGCATGTGTCATGGACCTTCGTGAAGTTCCACAAGGCAACATGCTAGCACCTACTTTATTAATGAACACCCATGACATCGTCTACCATTTACAATATAAGACTATTCTTGCGACAAAACAAGTTTCTGGCTTGTAATTATAAGCTCAATACTCAATAATAAAGATATATAATCAATCTTCATGGAAGAGCACAACTTACGATCGTATTTATGTAATCAATCTTCATGGAGTTCGACAAGTAACCGTACTGCCACCCACTTTATACCCAACACCGATGACATCCCTTAATATTTACATTCGAAGACTATTCTTCCAAAAAAAAGAAAAAAAACCAAGGTATAGACTTGTTTATATAAGCCTGTACAATCAATCTCCATGGATATGTTTTGTAATTCAAAGTACAATACTTATCTACTAAGCTTTAAAAAAATGAACTGGCATATGTAATCTACCTTCGTGGAGTTGCACAAGGTAACAGGCTAGCACCTACTTTACTAATAAACACCGATTAGAATCACCTACCGCAAACCACAAGGTACCACAGAATTTAGAACCAAACACTGATGACATCCCTTACTATTTACATTTGAAGACTATAAAGAGACTTGTTTTTATAAGCCTATAAAATCGTATATGTAATCAACTTTCATGGACTTCTACAAGGCATCGTGCTTGCACCCATTCTACTAACAAATCCTGCTCAAATACCGTTCTCTTTAAAAAGTTTTGTCTGTCTTCTTCTTCGTTCTTTGTAATTGCAAATTTACAAACAAATGTAAAATCTGTAGGTCAATTAGTAAAAAAAAAAGAGCAAGAACTTAAGGACCAAAAACGACATCATTAAATCATACCTGGCGACTTATTCAACTCTTAGTATCTTCTAGCCGGCACATACAATGCTAAGATCATTTCCACGGCCTTATTGATAATATTTGAAAACAATGGATTGTATTTCATAGTTTTCATTTTTGCTTACTCTGCTGTCTATTTGCTTACATCACTGTCAACCCAAGCTATCCAATTTCATCGATGCCACGCTTGAAAGTGTTGCACTATTAATTATTTTTGGACTTTGTCAAGGCAATATATTACGTAGTAATCTGAATTAACAGCTAACCCACGTGCTAGAGTATCGCCTACTAACATTTTATTTAATAGTTAAATAATGATCTAAAGCTGCTTAAAGGGAATCGTTTGTCTTTTATCCGCCATTTCGAATGTCGGGCTTAGCACACCTCCTTAGGGAACAAAGTAAACATGGAACTTTAGGTTAGTATATTAGGTTTCTTATTGTTTTTAAGGTTAGGTTTGTATATTTGTATGTATAAAGACACTTTATTGTTCGCTATAGAAATATTTATTTTAACTGCTTGACCAAAGGTCGAATAACTGTTATGTCTCCGGTTCAGCGACGCTTCATACTTATCGGTTTTACACACGATCCCAAAAAAATCATTTATTTTGAATTTGATAAACTTTTATCCTATGAATGAAAAAATCGGAGAAAATAAACCATAAAATAAAATTGGTGGGTTTCCTTATTTGATCGGACGAAGGGCTTTTGACCCTTTTTTTGTCCCTTAGCGGTCCAGTTATGGAAATGCCTTTCTTTCCCTTTTCTTTCACACTTCTCTTTTCTTCCAGTCACTTTCACACGACGGCACGACTCGGGCCACGTAACGCGCTTCGTTTTATATCGCCCCGGGTAATTACACGGGACACTTTCATTTTTTTCCTCCGGGTGTCATTAAAATAGGGACAAATCCGTATCGGTGGCCCTTTCCCCTGTGCGAATTTAAATAAAATAAATCCCGCGGCGGGTGTATATAAAATATTAAGTCGAGGTCGGCTCCCGACTACCTAAACGCCCTTCACTCCGGCAAGTGCTCTGTGGTAAAAGTGGCCTGTCTCGATTTCTCGAAATGTTGAAATTGATGCGTTTTAACCGTGCTCAGAAGTTGATGGCCGAAGTCAGATTAACGATCTAACATATTCCAACTTCTACGAAACAACACTTCGATCTGTGATGTGTTGATCAATGTGAAATGACGTAAATCTACCCCAACCTCACATATCCTGATAAGTTATCAGAAAAAATTAATGAGATTGAAGATTCTTAAAACAGATGTGAATCTACTGGCCAAACTGCCAAATATTATATGAATGCCTCAAGGAATACGTCCGATGCCACAGCATATTTTTCCAAATATTATCATCTACAACTAAAATCGAATTAATTATTTTGTCTTGTAATTTATTTTTAATTAGATATTTTGCATCAATTAAACATAAGTGCACTTAATTTGCGAATATTCTTCCTGGAGTTTCAAGTCAGTGTGCAAGGACCCATTCTATTAGGTTACATATCTGACTTTTAATTTTTTCTCCTGATTCAGGCCGTATTTGGTGACAACGGCCATTCTTGCACCAGATACCATGCTGACTCCTGCCGATGTTTCTGGAGTTGTCCAAGGTGCAGTTTTAAGTTCCTTTCTAATAATAACCTGGTACTGTTTAGATTTGACAACCAAAAGGCGATTCTTCTCCAGACCAAGAAACAGCCCAATTAATACAATTTTCTTCTGCTTTTTCTAAAGTTCCCCAAGGTATAGCAGTAAGCTTTATTTTTCAATTATTCTCCTTAAACAAGAATGTCAGATCAATTTCATGGGGCAATATGGACAGTGCATTATGTTAACCAACACTGTATCCCGTGAAGCTACATAAAAGCAGATTAAGCCGGCCGGAATGTCTTTTTAGTCGGCAATTATGGACTGTATCAGAATTACTTAAAATACAAGTAGTGAAAGGACCTAATACAGTGCCTTGGGAATGTTCTTGAAAAGCAAAAGAAATGTATAGTTCTTGAGTTGAATCCTACTCTAAAGCAAGGCTGGCAGGGACAATAAGGTGGAATGTAGGCAGTATTAGGATTATGTAGACATTGCTTTCCCGTATACTCGGTCCTTAAAAGGACAATGAGGATCTTTAACGTACGCACCTAGCCTTCCGGCCTTATGGGACGTTTTGATTCTCAAAATGAGAGCTGACGCACCTCCGTGTACGACAGAAGGATGTTACTGCAGCATTGGTGTAGAAGCAGCTCAGCCCCGAGGGGCCAAGACAAGCTCGCTCCCCGCTTGCCTATTCCGAGTGGTCGGGTCCGCATTAAGCATCGAACCGTATGCCGCGCGCAAAGAGCTACCTAAACCGAAATACATCAGCCTGGTCTCCCGCGCACTCCCTAGATAGAGAAGGCCACTCTATCTCCCAGAGGTATTGAGGCTTCCCCAGCGTAGAAACTTCCGGATCCGCTCCGGCCGCGGTTTTGTTTAAAGTGGAATTGCTAGCCACCCCCTAGAGGTGACTACCTACGGTAAAAGCCTCCAATCGAGCTCAGCCTACACATGCGTGCAAGGCATATTCGAATAGGAGCAACCGATTCACTACCCATTTCCACTACTCACGCATTCGAGGGACTCTGACAGCGTAATCATACCGTCCTCAACTCTTATACGCTTCGGTCCGATCCGCCGTATGCCGTAAGGCCGGGTGTATAACGATGGTCGTACGCAAGTTTCGTGCGAAGGTCACAGATAGAAGACAGCCTCTTCTCTAAGTTCCCGCCAGGGGCATCACCACGAACCACTATGAGTCCACTCCCAGTGTAACAGAGGCTGAAATTTGGAATATTTCTGTTATCCCGTAGTACAGATGCACCCTCCCTTGTCTATGCAGACAGGATCTGGTACCCTAATCGTGTGTCTCTGATAAGGCACCCTCCGCCCCATGCCGACCCGAGAACAGCTTGTGCTTTAGAGAGGTTGCTGCACCATTATTTTGTGCCCGGACACCCCCTTGTAACCAAGGGTTGGGAGGGGTCACAGGGAAGAATGAAGGAACCTGGATTGTGAGAGGGACGTGGATGAGGACACGAGGTACACCTTTCATGAGCCTCAAGCCTTAACCACAATACCCGTCGTCGTTGCAGTTCCACATTACGTGGGCTACAACTCCCTGGGTGGAGGATTACGAAGAGAACTGTTAGAATAGGGCATGGGCATGGCATGGGCAACTCCAAAAAAAAGCAGAAGCTTACAGCTTATATATAATTAGGCTGTCCGCTAGATTGTTAGTCGGTAAATATGTACTGTATGACAGAATTGAGATGTAACCTAATGACGACGGGATTAGTACCAACCCTTGGGAAACTCCACGAAGAAAACAATAATAGTTAAAATGTATACACTTAGAAATGTATAATTCCGCCTTGCTGCGTATGGTAATTAAATATATACTATTTTATCAATTCAAAATAAATAGGTGGTTAATAATAAATAATTTAAACTTTACAACAATGCCTGAAACTTTACAAACGGCAATTAGAAAACATAAACATACATCTCGTATAATACGAGGGGGAAAATTGGAAAAAAATACTTTGCCACCAATTACAAACGAAACGCAGAGATTAACTTTCTACCAACTGAAAAACCAGTGAAGGGCTTTACATAGGAAATTAGGCTGGATTAGGGATTCGTGCCCGTTTTCAACCTCGGCCCGTTACTGTAATCCAGGGAATATTTTCGAACCCGGGAATTGGATTTTTTTTTTATATTCGACAATATGGTAATGTTAACAGCACGTGGGGAAACGGGGAAAGTTGGTTATATAGGACAAACAGACGCACGATATTAGCTGGTGTAGGTCAACGCAGCCAGAACTTGATTATAGAAAATACAAATACAAAAATACAATGACTTAAACTAGAAAGGTGCAAAAGTGCAATTGAGAGGGTTTTCTTTGAGATCCCTAGAGACAACAGACTTTTAATTATTACATCTTGGTGCAGGGTCTTTAGCAGGAGGTACCACCTTAGAGATAGTGTACCCAGGGAAACCCCAGAATGAGCAAAGGTTATATATAATAGGGTAACTATTGGACGTGGATGAGGTTACTTTATAAGAAGGTTACGTTCTTATTGGGTGCAAGCTTTTTCGTCGACAAGATTTCACTAATTCAGAAGAGTGTCCTTAAGTCCGATCAGAAAACAGTTTCGTATTCCATCTTCGCGAACTACAGAAAGAACAGAAGAAACTTATAATTATTATGCCACATGGACTGATCAGGTTCGCCTGAAGTGCTTGGTAGCTCTAGAAAAATCAGAAGAAACTTTTAATTCGGACGATACAGATCATTGTGGTCTCCAATTTTAATTTTCGGCATTTAGCCAGCTTTGAAACGCGTTAGACAGACACCCCAGCGATGATAGGCAGACCAAACGATAGGTAACGACCGAATTACACGTTCATCACATAGCAGACCACAGGAGGACATGTCACGATTAAACTTTTATTTATTATGCTGCATTAAGGTTGCTTGAAAAGATCTGGAGAAGCATCGCCAGTCAACTCTGGACTGTATTAGGCTGGTATTAAAAGAGGGGCTTTAGTACTACACACCATAAAGCATGATAGAATTTTAAAATTATTAAGTATCACCTTAGTCTGGAGTAAAAATATGATTCACCGGTTGGTTTAAAGTGCTATTAGATAATGACAAATCTACAATGCTACATCTATTAGACGTTTTACAGACAAATCGACCAAAGGACTGTTTCGGATTAGAATTGACTACTTATTAAAATACGGTTTAGTACTAAACTTCTAACAACTATAGGAAAAGCAGAATAAATAATGATTAGGCTATATCTTAGTCTGGAGAAGAACCCTTTTTGTCACAAGACAGTATCAGGTTATTATAAAAGGGCCTTAATACTGCACCTTGAGCAACTCCAGAGATTGAAAAAAAAAGAGCCTATAATTATTATTCTGCACATTCTGGAGTCTCCCAAGGCACAATACCACGACTCTCTCTAATAGCACTTTATACTATTCTGATACATATTTGACGATGAAACAGGCTTCAAACTAAGATCTAAACTATTTTCCTTTTATTGTGTACTGCATACCATCCTGATATAATTTGTATTTTCCATTCTTGCGTTGTTTAATAATTAAATAATGCACATTTAATTTCAGTGCATAGTGATCGAACTGGATGACTAATTACAAGCAGCTTGTACTTTAACTCGAAGCAGTTTCTTATTTATTAAGAAATCGTGAGATGCGGTCTGGTGTGATGTAGGTAAAAACATTTTCTTTATCGTGCCAACGTTTCGATCTTTATTGAGATCATCTTCAGGGCTCAAAGTGTTTGTCTTCTGTGTAATTGTGCCGTTCTTGCGTGTCGTGTCGAGAGTGCCCACTTTGAGCCCTGAAGATGATCTCAATAAAGATCGAAACGTTGGCACGATAAAGAAAATGTTTTTCTGAAGCATACATCACACCAGACAGCATCTCACGATTTCTAAATAAATATCGATTAACGGTCACTAATCACCACGCAGTTTCTTATGCTGCAACATTAATTTAAAGTTTTTTTATCAATTAATTAATATTTATGAAAGGTATTGGTTGAGATAAAGAAGTCAGTGTCACGAGCGGGATTCGAACCCACGACCTTCGGCTAAATACGCCGCTGCTCTACCACTTGAGCTATCGTGAACTGATTTTTTTATCTCAACTAATACCTTTCATAAATACTAATTAATTGAAAAAAAGTTAATTGGTCAATCGGACCACGAACTGTAATGGATTTAATAATTAAACTGAAGTATATCTTCACTAAAACTCTCCGTGGCCATTTCATTTGTCGCCGTGAATCAAAAAGATTACACGACATTTGAAGAATGGCAAAAAGGAGGGAAAATTCGAGAGGAGAGGTTGAGGTGGGAAGTTAGTGTCCGAGTGGATCGAAGTCACGAAAGCTCAAGTGGTAGAGCAGCGGCGTATGAAGCCGAAGGTCGTGGGTTCGAATCCCGCTCGTGACACTGACTTTTTATCTCAACCAATACCTTTCATAAATAATAATTAATTGAAAAAATCTAATTGGTCAATCGGACCACGAACTGTAATGTTTTAATTTAAAGATGTGATTGAAGATCTTTGAGGTCCACTTTTCAATTAATCAAACTTGCTTATTTGCGAAAGGGCCGATTAAAATAAATTACAGATTTTATTTGAAGATGTGTTATGTTGGCTGAACCGTAAACAATTTAAATCGACTTAAAATAAGGCAATAGTGTATTTATCATAATTATTTCCGTCCAATTATTCATTTATGTTTACAAAAGAAGTTATTAGCTATATTTACCGTTCCCAGTATTATTATAGTGGCATTGGATCGCTATAAGATGGCCAATTTTGTCGATTGGTCTAAATTGGAATGGAATGGTTTTGAATTTTAAAAAGAGTAATTTTCCAGCGCCGTTTTCGCTGCTAAGGAGGAAACCGAAACGCCGACCCGTTGAAACAATGACCCAGAAGGGTTTGTCGGCCTTTCCGGAGCGGATTAATTGCACTGTTAACTTCTCAAAATCTTCTACCGCGGTATTTACGGAGAATGTATTACATATCCGCGGACTTTATATTTTCTATTTATTTGACCGGCACACGGTTCAAAAAAATTTTTTAAGGCAAGCAAGATGGGCCCGGTTGCTATGTTGGAATCAGATAGTTTGTTAAAATTATATTTATTATTTAATTTTGAAGGTTCAATTGCTCGAAAACGCCCAGTATTGGTAAAAAAATATGAAAAATTAAAAAAGAAATCGACCATGTACTAACGATGTACTAACAAAAGAACGCACAAAAATATAATTTTTTAAATTTAATCAAATTTCAAACTGTTTATGTATCTCCTCTGATCTAACTGTAATAAAAAGTATATATCATAATTAAAAACAAGTACAATAAGATAGAGATTAAAAGTTTTAATCCAGCCTGATTAACAAAAAAAAAGTGTGAATCATACTGTTTTTCCCTCAAGTAGAAGAATTTTCGTACACAGCCTCAATGAATCAGGGTATAAACAAACGAATTGCAATGTTTACACAAAGAAAAGTCCTAAAGAAAACAAACCGCTCCAAAACAACCGGAGTCAGTTTTTAAAAGAAAGAATATAAATAATGACAAAATTGTCGATGCTTAATTTTTATCCACAGGAAATAGACGTAATTTCGAATCATATTTAAATTCACCTGGAAATTTTAAATCGAACTTTTATAAAGATATAATCGCTTCGTTAGCGTCTATTTCTGGCAGGGTTGAATCGATACTATAAATACTTGACTATCCTGTGTAACCTTGTCCTAGTGGTGTGCAGGTGGATAATTTTTGTGTTCAACCGCCAAGAGGTTTCTTGCTTTCCTTTGATATTTGTTGTTTTAAATCCCACCTCGTTAGATTTTGAGTTTTAAGTTATGATACGGTACAAGGCTGATCTCAAGACTTATTATTGTTACTATACCAGGGTAAGAAAGACAATGTGCCATTATGGCCGACAAGGCTTGTCTTAAATGCCTTTTTCCCTGTTCCTCCTTCGTTGAATAAACAGAGTAGGAAAAGAACTAGGTTTTGTTTTGCCCGTAACGGTTTTCCGCCGGTGTCGCAACGGAGACCGGTTGGATCTTGGACGTTCTTCCAAAACTAGCAGGCCGGCCCCCGGAGGGAGGGCTTTTCGAATTCCACTGACCGGAAATGAGACGGATTATCTTGCCCCCCTCGTCATCCGTCGGCCTCAAAAACATGTTAACTGCATGCTAACGGAGGCTTCGTTTTCCTATAAAACAACTGACCGTGAGAAAAAAAATCTACTATCCACTAGTTTTCGTGGTACGTTTGACCAATTAATATCTTTCAATTAATTAAGATTTTTAGTTGAGAAAAAAAGTCTGTGTCACGACGAGCGGGATTCGAACCCACGATCTTCGGCTAGATACGCTGCTGTTCTACCACTTGAGCTATCGTGACCTCGATCCACTCAGACATCAACTCCCCATCTCAACCCCACCTTTTGAATTTTCCATTCTTTTTGCCAATTTTCAAATGTCGTGTAATCTATTTGATTCTCGGCGACAAATGAAATGGCCACGGAGAGCTTTAGTGAAGTATACTTAATTTTAAATTATTAAATTCATAAATTTTCGTGGTCAGCTTGACCAATTAATATCTTTCAGTTAATTAAGGTTTTTAGTTGAGATAAAAAAGTCAGTGTCACGAGCGGGATTCGAACCCACGATCTTTAGCTAGATACGCTTGACCAATCTTTCAGTTAATTAAGGTTTTTAGTTGAGATAAAAAAGTCAGTGTCATGAGCGGGATTCGAACCCACGATCTTTAGCTAGATACGCTTGACCAATCTTTCAGTTAATTAAGGTTTTTAGTTGAGATAAAAAAGTCAGCAATTACAACTTTATAAAACAACTATATACATATAACCCAATGAGAGGTAACCAATTGTTGTTATAGACACAGAATGACACAGCACAGACAAAAAGGACTAAATTAGGCAATTGTAGAGGGCGCTAAGATTATTCATATCACTTCTCAAATTTAGTGAATTACCATCAGATTTAATGTGTAACGTTTCTTTTTATAATCTTCTGTCCAAGATTTTCTCCCTGTCAACCACGACCACATCATCTGATCTCGAATATATCCTGACGGTCGATTCATACTTCCTTCGTAGTAAAGAAACAATGATAACCATATTTGTCAATAAATGTAAGAAATCTTTGTTCCGTGTATAGGCACTAACTCACTGAGGAAGGATTAAAATAAATCCAAAACGTGTGGATTGAAAAAGCTGTTTTTTTCCTTCGAGAAGGAGGAATCCGAAATTACATGTTACATTTACATATTACATAGTGCATAATTTCGTTAACATGCATATAAAAAATACTATTGTAACTTGACATCATTTGGCTTGTCTTTCTCATCATATTTGAATTATGAATGATACACTGACCATTAAAACAAAAATAAATAAAAAAAGACCACATAGTTTCTGCACTAAAAATGGCCAAGTACAAACTGGCACGTAAAAATGCATATTTTCTCAGGTTTTTAAGTCACAGACCTGCGCTAGGTCTCATTTTTTGAACAAATTTACGCTGAATAAGATGGCTGTTGTTTCTGTTAGTTAAACATGTTTTCGTAGCTTCAGTCATTCACAAGTAAATTCAAAAATTCGGAAACATGTTAATTTTTGCACTTTTTACGAAAACTTCAAATTTCGCTGTGGAGCCGTGAAATTGTCCTGGAGCGGCGCCCTATAGCAGTTTTAATAATCTTTCTATTGGTCACCTTCCACGTTGCCCGATTTCTCAACCGGTTTCGTTTCGCGATTTTTGGGTAAAAAACGCGGTTTTTTTACGTGCTCATGGAAAAAATCGATCACTCTCCCTCCCGATTGTCAAGAATGCATATATTTTGAACCCTCGTGTTTTCGCAAATTTTACGCTTTACATTAATTTTGCAACTTTTCTTTGGAGGACTTTTTAAAAAAAGTGAACTGGAAAGCGACAATTCTTATTTTGACCTTTTAGGATGCGGAATGCTTCTTCTGTCGATAACCTTATCACGGACAGGTTTTGTGGTAGTTTTAATTTCAATAATTTCATTTTAATAATAATATAGTCCCAATTTCCTAGGTTTTTCCATGAGCATGTACAAAAACTCGTTAAAAAAAAAAAAAAAATCGCGAATAACTCGAAAAGGGTTGAGAAATCGGGCAAAGTGGAAGAAGGTGACCAATTGAAAGCTCATTAAAATTTCCTATCAACTATAGAGCACCGCTTCTGGACAATTTCATGGCTGAACAGCGAAATTTGAAGTTTTCGTAAAAAGTGCAAAAATTAACTTGTTCCCGAATTTTTGAATTTACTGATGAATGACTGAAGCTAGGAAAACATTTTAAAAAGCCGTCCAAAAATGAGACCAAGCGAAAGACTGTGACTTAAAAGGGTGAGAAGATATGCATTTCCAAACTTAACCATATCTTCGTGCAAAAACCAGAGGGTATTTTTTATGGTCAGAGTATTTAGCCTTATTTTATATATTTCGGTAGGTCTAGATCTAGATTGTTCGGAAGGTGTTTAGGTCACAGTTGATATTTGTCTAGATGCATGGTCATTGATGTGACATGTCTATGTATGGGTATGTTTACTACATGGGAGAATCTAAACTCGGTAGGTCTAGATACTTGGACAAGTTTTGATACTTGAATAGGTCAAAATACGTAGGAGTATCATAATACTTTGGTAGATCTAGATGAATGGACAGGTAGGTTAAGTGGTAGGTTCTAGATCCATGGGGGTTATAAAACATTGGGTAAGTCTACATGTACGGTTATTTTTAGATTCTTGGGTAAGTCTAGATATATTGGAGGAACAAAATGCTTGGATAGTCTAGATCGACAGGTCGAAATAATTTGATATGTCTACACATTAGGATTTGTCTAGACACTTGGATAGGCTTAGATCGGCTGTGATATTCGGGTAAGCCTAGATACTATTCTATTTCTTCATATTGGGGTTAGTGTAGATAGTTGGATAGGTCTTGATACTTGGTTGTCTAGATACATGGGAGTATGTAAATACATGGGTAGGTATAGATACTTGGAGAGGTTTTGATACTTGAGTAGGTTTAAAATACGTAGGAGGATCTTTAATACTTTCGTAGATCTAATTGAATGGGCAGGTGTGGTCTTTGAAGTAGGTTCTAGATCCATGGGGGGATATAAAATTTTGGGTATGTCTAGATAGATCTACGGACATTTTTAGATACTTTGGTACGTTTTGAAACATTGAAGGATTGTTCGTAAGTCTAGATATATGGTTATTTTTAGACACTTGGGTAAGTCTAGAAATATTGGAGGAAATACTTTGATATGTCTATACATTGGGATTAGTCTAGGTACTTGGTAGGTTTATATGTTTACTTGGAAGGTTGGTAAGTTTATATGCATGGACTGGTTTAGATACTTTCTTTCTCTTAGATTCTCGGTTTTCACGTTAGGTGATAACCTACCGATCATCTTATTATGGAATTCCATAAAATAAGGAAGGGCAACAAAAAACGTTATATGTTGATTCAGTCTGTGATTTGCCTGAAAATGTGTCTGACTAACTATTTAACAAAAGATTAAGGTTAAAATATGAAGATTATATAATTTGCATTTATCGACTTTCAAAATAGACCAGTAGTTTCTTGAACAATAAAAAAATGTAACTTTTTTTAATTCACGCAGAAAACCACTTTGATCAAATATTAATATTCGGAATCTAGTTGGTATGGTACGGTATGGTGGAAAGGATACTGGAAAGCGGGGCTTGTATTCCCCAGGCACTGCAGCCTTCTGGCTTATTGTACCTTCCCAGTTCCCTAGTTTAGTCAATAGACTCAATCCTTCTTCTCAGAAGTATCAGGTCATTGACTGTTATTGCTGCAATTTGGTTCCCTGAGTCTTTTTCGTACGTTANTGAATTTTCCCCTGACTAGTATGACAATGTCATCTGCATAGCCTTGGGTGTAAATTCCACTTTCATTTAGTTCGCATATGAGGCTGTCCACTACCACATTCCACAGCAGAGGCGAGAGTATTCCTCCCTGTGGACACCCCCTCGCCACCACTGCTTCTACGTTTTCGTGGAACATGGAGGCCTGCACTTTCCTGCTTTTTAGCATTGATTCTATCCATCTACAGCAGGTTTCGTCTGTTCCTCGCTGTTTGGGTGATGTAACCATTGCTTCGAAAGGAGTGTTGGAATCTAGTTAATTTTGTAATGATTGTCTTGATACTTTAAATCTGGTTTTATACTTTGGTCGATAGTTAGATATTGGCGATGAGTTAAAATCTGGTCAAAAGATCGTAACGTTGAAATAATCTCGTCTGGACACTAGGGTATACTTACACTGTCGATATACTTGGCACGGGTCTGGATGCTGCATGGGTAAGGACTCGCAGTGGCTTAGAGGTAAGACCCCGGGCGGGTACCTAGAGAAGAGGTTGTGTCTCATTCGTGGCCGTGGACCGTAGTGCTTGCGCATGACCTCCGAATTACCTCCCGACCTCGTGGGAATCGCTCGGATCGGATTGCCGAGAGCGTATAGCCAACGAGGAGCTATGAGCTGCCGGCGTCCCTCGAACGCGTGATGAATGGCGGACGGGGGCGGGTGCTTGTCGTGGCTGACCTTTGGGTTGCCTTAGTCTAGAGACTCCACTTAAAACGAAACCGCGGCCGGAGCATATCCGGAGGTTTCGACGCTAGCGGAGCCCCTACACCCAGGGAGATAGAGCTGTCTTCTCTATCTAGGTAGTGCGTTGGGAGACTTGGCTGATGCATTTCGGTCACTCTTATCGGTTCCCATTACGCGCGGCACTGGTTGAGTGCACAATGTTAACCCTCCCCCTCGGAAGGGGCAAGCGGGAGAAGTCGGCATGTCGACAGTTTGCTGCAGGATGCGGGCTTCTACACCGAACCTCGCGGAAGAAGCAGATTTTCCGCGCGCGTAGGTGAGTAGCTCCTAACTTGAGAATCTAAACGTGTGGTAAGGCCTATGTGCGAGGGCGCACGCTAAAGAACCTCAGTGTTATATGACATTGCGACCCCCAGTGGGTACGGGTCTGGGTTTCACTTTAGGTACGACTATTTTGTTGGCGATAACTAAAATTGAAAATATCAGCTCAAAGTTAAATGCTGAAAATCATTTGTGTAATAAATCAATAATATTTTGATAAGGGCTTGTGTAAAATAATCCAACATTATTTCGTTTTTGTTTCAGGTGAGTTGGCAACAAACATTGGGAACTTTGTCTCTTAAGCAAATACTTTAAGTAACTAGACGTTTACAAGTTTTGGTTAGTGGCTTTTGATGATCAATAGTTATAGTTATTTTATTTGGTTTGAACCCACCTCGATTGCTAAATATTAATTCAGTTTTCACCGACATTCCCTAACCTTGTGGAATCGTTGCCTAGATGCTTTCAGGCAAAACGCAAACAGAAACGTTTTTTTTTAATAGGTCAAATATCTCAAAGTACAATACAATTTTGAGTAAAGCTTGTGCTTTGTTCTTATTCTTTTACCTTCGTTTTCAATAAAGCAAATTAACATTATAAAAAATAATTATTCAGAAATCGTGAGATGCGGTCTGGTGTGATAGGTTTCAGAAAAACATTTTCTTTATCGTGCCAACGTTTCGATCTTTATTGAGATCATCTTCAGGGCCTGGGATTTACAAACATTGTTTACATTTAAGAAAATAAATTCACTTTTCAACATCCTAAAAGTATTTGTTAAATGTAAACAATATTTGTAAATCCCAGGCCCTGAAGATGATCTCAATAAAGATCGAAACGTTAGCACGATAAAGAAAATGTTTTTCTGAAACCTACATCACACCCGACCGCATCTCACGATTTCTGAATAATTATCGATTAACGGTCAGTAATCACCACACATTATAAAAAATAACCGAGGTTTTATTTATTTTCAGATTTCTTTTGGTAGGAAGTAAGAATTTATTTAAAATTGTGCAAACTTAGCATGATGCTTAAATAACGTGCAATAAAGTAATGTAAACTAAGTGATAATCTCGTTAAAAACTTGGTGTCGTAGTGTCGTGGTTCACTAAACCGGACAGAACCATCTGTGAATAGCCAGCTGGAGGGTCGGCCATAAAAGAAAAATCGATGAAATTACTCTTCTACGCTTCGCATGTACAAAGGGCCTTATTGGCAGTCACGAAACAACTGCGAAACACAAAATAAAAATTTATTTTAGACGAAAAATCAACGCAACGTTGAATGATTTTTTTTCTTAGATTTTTGATAAAAATCCTAAAGCAATTACTAATTTTATCCATTGTTTCATGGGTTTTTGGTCGGAATTTATTGGAGAGAAGTAACATAGGACCAGGTCGATATACTTCTGTCAAAACTTATTTTAACCGTCTCAATGTCGTGTTTTCCACTTTATAAGACCGAGTGGATATTAAGAAGTAACTTTTTGCCCCAGCCATTCCGGACAGTCACGAATAAGTCGAGAGTGGATATTTATATCAAAAAGTACTGCAGTCTTATGATAAGAACAAGACTGGAGAGAGAAAACGGAAATTTTGGTCTGATCGCCATGGTGATTAAGTTTAACTGCTGGGTATATAATATTTTAAAATGAGAGTTTTTATATTAATGGAACACCTAATCTTTCATTATTTCAGAAGTCGATCCGATGAACTTTTTCTCTGAAATCAGGGGGAGGATGTTTCTATCTGATACCCCTTCCTGTCAAGATAAGCGCCGATTCGAACAATTGTTTGTGTCTATTCTGTCCTCTATTGAAATAACTAAGCAGCCAGAGTAATAAAAATTACCAAATCAAAGAGGGTTTTGTACGAATATTTATATGCTGACAGTAAGTTTTCTTTAGCTTGTCGTAAAATCTTGGAGTTAAAATTTACGGTATTTACATTATCGACGATGTACAATTCAATTATTCTCCCACGACTATTGATTTTTCACCATGACATACAAAATTCTCCCCCCTCGGAGTACAGGTTGAAGGAACTACACTAAGAACCCTTATCGTCTTCTTCTACTCCAGTCAACTATTAAATTTCTTTCAGAATCCGAAAGGAGCCGCAAATTAAATCGCTAACTGACGTACAATACTACTTTCATACGGTGGGTTGAAGGTATGTGAGAATTTAGGACGTTATTTTCTTGACAGTGTTGTAAAATTAAACGGTAAATTTCAAACAGAAGGGCTTTACTAGTGTGAGGACCAAGTGTCTAGATCAAGTTGCCAAGGATCTAGACCTGTACATGTACCAAAGGCATGGACATATCCAGGTGTAAAGACAGCCCAAGTGTACACAACCATCTAACCTAGTACGCATCTAGACCTACCAAACTATCTAGACATACAAAAATATTTACAGACTGAAAATTTGTAGTCATTGTACCGGCAAGTTACGAGATGAATTTCGAACAGAAGTTTCGTATGCTAATGTTAAAACCAAGTGTCTAGACCTACCAAAGTGACTAGTCTTAAGCAGTATGCATACCAAAGTAACTAAAGCTATCCACGAATTTTGCTTTCCAATTGTTAATACGTATCAAGGTATCTAGGATCTGCTAAAATGTTAGATCATATTATATATACCTAACGAAATACTATAGACATACCAGTTACTAAACCTGCCCAATTGTTAATAGTTAGAGTTAATCTAGAGATCTATCCAAATGAGAATAGATACTAAAGTATCTTAGACCTACCACCAAATGTGAGACGTGCCAAAGTGTCTAGAACTACGGAAGACTATGTTTCAATACGGACGTTTCTAGAACCACCCAAATGTGAACCATACCAAAGTGCCTAGACCTACCCATGGTTCTCCACCAACCCGAATGTGAAGATATACCAAAGTTTCATGACTAACCCAATTGTGAATGTTTATCAAAGTGTACACACCCACTAAAAACTATGTCGACATACCAAAGTTACTAAACCTGCCAAATTGTTAATACGTAGTTAGAGTTAATCTAGAGATCAATCCAAATGAGAATAGATACCGTAGTATCTTAGACCTAGCACCAAATATGAGGCGTGCCAAAGTGTCTATACCTGCCGAAAGACTACGTTTCAATACCGAAGTTTCTAGAACCACTCAAATATGTACCATACAAAGTGTCATGGTTCTCCACCAACCCGAATGTGCAGATATACCAAAGTTTCTTGACCTGTGATTGTTTACTAAAGTGTACACACCCACTGAATGTCGACATACCAAAGTTACTAAACCTACCCACGAATTTTGCTTTCCAATTGTTAATGCGTATCAGAGTATCTAGGGATCTGCTAAAATGTTAGACAGATCATAGTATATATACCTAACAAAATACTGTAGACATACCAGTTACTAAACATGCCCAATTGTTAAAACGTAGCTTGAGTTAGTCTAGAGATCTATCCAAATGAGAATAGATACTAAAGTATCTTAGACCTACCATATGTGAAGCGTGCCAAAGTATCTAGACCTACCAGAAGACCAATACCGAAATTTTTAGAACCACCGTGAATCATACCAAAGTGTCTAGACTTACCCATGGTTCTCCACCAACCCGAATGTGAAGATATACCAAAGTTTTGTGACCAACCAAAGTGTACACACCTACTGAAAACTATGAGGACATACCAAAGTATCTAGAATCAAGAAGACGTACTAAAGTATTTAGACCTTCCGAAAAAATGTACATACCGAAGTTTCTAGACCCACCCAAATGTGAACCATACCAAAGTGTCGAGACCTACCCATGGTTCTCCACCAACCCGAATGTGAAGATATACCAAAGTTTTGTGACCAACTAAAGTGTACACACCTACTGAAAACTATGACGACATACCAAAGTATCTAGAATCAAGAAGACGTACTAAAGTATTTAGACCTTCCGAAAAAATGTACATACCGAAGTTTCTAGACCCACCCAAATATGAAGACAAACCAAAATATGTAGATCTTCGCGTAAAATTAGGCCTTCTCAATTATCTTGACCTGATGAGTCTTTTATAAATGGCCATTCCCTCTAATCCGATTCGATATGGCTTTTTTGCTGGGTTAACACCTTAGCTTATTGTTTAATTAATCTTAACATCTAACGAATTAGCGGTTAATTGATTCCGATTTGACAATATGGAAAATATCAAAATATATTTCACACAAGAGATTTTTTAGAAATGTTTATGATTTGTCTGTAAAAGGCAAGTCGATTTCTCGATTATTCGGAAAGCTTTTGTGAAGACGGTTTAATGAAATAGCCTGAAGACAATACACCATGGATTGATTTCTACTTATGTTACGAGAATAATTAATCATAATAACTTTCTCCACAAACTCTAATCAACCCAGTTTTTTAAGTAATTAACTTCGAGCCTTTCTTTAGATTTTAGACGGTTTCACCACCCAAAGGAAAATTCATTTAATATCCTTTACTTTCAAAAGAGATGGAAGCGTAAGAGGGAAAATTACCCCCGGCTGTGTATCCCGAGGATTAGGATTCGTTCTTTCCAAAAGGGGAAAATGATTTATAATTATTTTATTCAGCATGCCCCCAGGGCCAAATATTGGCGAAGGCTTCTGATACCGTGAATGTGAACTTTTATGCTCGACTCCTCTGCTTTTCTATTTCGGTCAAAGCGGATTTCAATTAACTCCTACAGTCCGACATGATTATGTTATGATTATAGCCCGAGGCCTTCGTCGAGGCATCATTATTTTTAATTGGCCTAGGATATAATAAACCGAATATCTTTCAAAAAAATTTCTTCGATTGCTCCTATATTACGAACCATTGTAATAATGATAAATCTTTTCAAGTGGTCCAGGCTTTTCAAGATAATAGGACTTTTAATGAGAAATTACACTTTAGCGTTTAATAACGATAGGTAGGATCTCTTTCTTGAAAAATTACCCCTACTAAGTGCTGGCAATGTTACGCACGACCCGGTCCATAAACAAGCCGAGGAAGACACCTGTTGCTAATTCAAAATCAAAATGGTTACCTAGGAAATACAGATGCAATGATTAAAAGTTTAAGCTACATTTACCATCATGAGAAAGAAAAAAAAGATCTTGGAAATCGTTAAAATGCTCGTAAAGAATGGTAATGATCTACGGAAAAGGTTTTCCCTCCCTAATTACGGTGCACAGCGTATCATACTTCCTATAGAAAAATATCTATTCTTGATATACAAATATCAATACTAGATACACCTGAACTATCGATAATTAAATATCCTAAAATATCGATATTTAAAATACAAAAAATGTCAAAACTTGATATACAAAATTATCGATAATTTAATATCCAAAAATACTGTTACTTCACATATAAAAAATGTCGGCTTAATAAAAAAAATAAAAAAATCAATAAAAGATATACCGAAAATAAAGATACTTGACATATAAACTTTCGATAAACTAATGTTAAAAAATGTCGATAATTAATTTACCAAAAATATTGGTACCTACTTAATATATAAAAACAAATTTCAATCAATTAAGGTTTTTAGTTGAGATAAAAATTCAGTGTCACTAGCGGGATTCGAACCCACAATCTTCGGCTAGATACGCTGCTGCTCTACCACTTGAGCTATCGTGACCTCGATCCACTCGGACACCAACTTCCCATCTCAACCCCACCTTTTGAATTTTCCCTCCTTTTTGCCATTTTTCAAGCGGACCTCGAAAACTAGTGAATATAAAAATAAAATCTGATATCATACAACATTTCAATGCTGTTCAAAAAATATCGACATTTTATTTACAAAAAAACATCTATTCTTTATATACAAACCATCAATAATTTAATGTTCAAAAATATCGATACTTTATTTACAAAAAAATCGATACTTATATTCAAACGGTCGGTAATCTAATGCTCAAAAATGGCGATATTTCATTTAGAACAAATATCGATACTTACGATATCGAATATAAACAAAACTTGATACTTACAATCAAAATATATCAATTTGGGATGTACCAAAAATATCGTCTCTTGATTTGCAAATAATATCGATACTTAACGCACAAATTTTAGATAAATTAATGCTAAAAAAATATCGATAATTAATTTACAAGATATATTGGTACCTACTTAATATATAAAAATAAAATTGGATACAATACAAACATTTCAAGGTCGGATATATAAAAATATCGATACTTTATTTACAAAAAAAAAATCGATACTTATATACAAACGGTCGTTAATCTAATGTACAAAAATGGCGATAATTCACTTACAACAAATATCGATACTTAACACACAAACTTTAGATAAATTAATGCTAAAAAAATATCGATAATTAATTTACAAGAAATATTGGTACCTACTTAATATACAAAAATATCGATACTTTATTTACAAAAAAAATCGATATTTATATACAAACGGTCGGTAAACTAATGTTCAAAAATGGCGATAATTCACTTACAACAAATATCGATACTTAAGAATATAAAGAAAATTTGATACTTACAATCAAAAGATTTCAATTTGCGATGTACCAAAAATATCGTCACTTCATTAAATTATTCATTTGCAAATAATATCGATACTTGACACACAAACTGTCGAAAAACTAATATTGTTTAAAAAACTAATTAAAAATATCGATAATTAATTTACAATAAATATTGGTACCTACTTAATATATTAAAATAAAATTTGATACAATACAAACATTTCAAGGCCTTTACCTTACATCTTTACCTTACAAAAAGTATAGATACTTTATTTACAAAAAACATCAATACTTTATATACAAACCATCGACAATTTAATGTTTAAAAATGTCGATACTTACTAATATGTAAATAAAATTTGATGCTTACAATCCAAATATTCCAATGCGGGATATAACAAAAATGTCGACACTTTATTTACAAAAAAAAAAAAAACCGATACTTTATACACAAACGGTCGGTAATTTAATGTTCAAAAATGGCGATAATTCATTTACAATAAATATCGATACTTACGAATATCAAGTAAATTTGATACTTACAATCAAAATATTTCAATTTGGGATGTACCAAAAATATCGTCACTTCATTTGCAAATAATATCGATACTTAATGCACAAACTGTAGATAAATTAATATTAAAATATCGATAATTAGTTTACAAAAAATATTATTGACTATTTAATATATAATTATTGAAATTTGATATAATACAAATATTTCAATGTAGGGCTCAAAATAAAGATACTCGATGTAATTTTTTTCAATATTTGCTATACAAAACTATCCATAACTGAATATCGAAATATATCGATATTTGCATTTTAAAAATATTGATACTCGATATGTAAAATTATCCTTTTTTTTTTTTTTTTTTTTTTTAAACGAGGGTTCGCAACTGCAGAGGTCATATAAACCCTCAGGGTGCCGGTGTTTTTGAAAAAAAAGCCCATTTGTAAGTATGTCGGGTTCGAATGCAGGGCCGCTGGATTCGAACCCGGGACCTTTACCTTACAGTGATGAGCGCCGTGTCAAAGACTAAACCTTGCGGCCTCCGACGCCCCCCTCTATCCATTTATTGCTAATTTTGTTTGAGTTATTATCATTTATCTATATGTTGATGTATTAAAACCTGTTTGTTTTTCTTTTATATTTACGCTTGAAAAGTATTTGAAATAGTTTTATTTATAAAGTACGAATACAAAAATAATTTGTTTGTTTTTCTCAAAAAGACCTATAGTGTTCATTGAGTCGAGTTTTATCTCAGAAATAGTATTACATAATTTTCCTTACCCTCGGTTGTAAAACATTGAATTATTAGAGAAAAATGTCTTCAATTTGAGGAAAATTCGAATATGATGGTACCACTGACGTGACCCATTATGAACGTCACCCTCCGCCACCACACCTGAGCCCTTGTTATTTATAACATTGACAATGAAAGTGGTGCTTGCGGTTTTATTATTTTCCATCCCCTTGTACTTTTATGGATCAATCCGATGGAGCACCGGCTGAGTGGTATTAAAACCGGGAATTTAAGAGGCCGTTCAGCGCGCTGTTAAGCCTTGATAATCTTCTCTTGGTATACGACTTTCCCCGTGATTGCCGGCAACTTGCTTTATACACTCCCTCGAATTAATTACAAGGAGTGTTGTTTCGGCGGAAATTTCAAACGATAACACCTGCCTGGAGGGTTTTTCGGAAGAATACCGCGTGTTGTCGCATCCGACAATCTATTTTTGAAAGATTACATTTTGTGTTAATTCTCAAATTTACTGCGATGACATTTTAAACCAAAAAGAGAAAGCACCAGAATTGGCTAATAGACGTTTTAGCGAGTAACGCACAAACGCACACCTACTCTTAAAACACCCACAAAACTTCAGTAAACAAAAATTTCAATCGTAAAATTACTCCGTCATCCATCGATTGCGAATGGACGATGAAGCGAATGAATTATTTAACAGTCATTGCTTCTTATGGCCCTAAACAGGCGGGGTAGCAGATGTAGGGGTGAGTTTTTGCAATTATAGAGCATGGGGTTGGCAACCCTTTTTATCATCTCGTACATGGAGATAGAATTTTGTTATTTATTATAATATTTATGGGCATTCTTAATTATTTTTGTTTGATAGTCAATATAGGTTTATGCCATTATCTGTATTTATTTAATATATGGAGTCGATATTGATTGTTGATATTCGAACAACTATGCTTTAAAGGGAAAAGAAACACTGAAGTCTGTAGCCTCACCTGTAGCCCGAACTTGATAGTTTTAAGTCAGAAGTGCAATTGATTGACGTAGGATTTGGAAAAGGTACGAAACTATATGAGTAGTTCAAAAATGCCTATAGGATCTTGTTCCTAGAGCTAGGCATTGGCTGCTAAACTTAAATTACCTGCCCGGAGAAGGGACTTACTACTTTAAATGTCCCAGAAGACACCTTGCACTTTCTAGGAGAATGCCCTAATCGGGGGAGCTCGGCAAATTATGCCTTGGATAAATACAGCTGAGTTAAGGCGTGACCATTGTTTATTCACATCCTAATATAAAATTTAAATAAATTGTAAATATATATCGCTAAAGTTAATAAAGCTAGCTATATATCCATATCAATATCTAAAACGCTGACTAAATTTTTGAAAATTACCGCGAAAAAATCGCCTAATTATGGAGGGGCGCCCTCGTTCCGAAGCCCTGTTTGGATAACTTTTTTTTAATATTAACAATTGCGCCTTTTAAAATTTTAACTGGCGACGATTACGCAAAATTTAAAAGTCACAGTGATATTAGACACAAGATTTACAATAATCATAATCTTTGGGTCCGGCTTGACTCGTAAAAATTGGTACAGGTTGCCTATAGAAAAAATAACTTCAAAACCAATGAAGGAACCAGGTCAGGCACATTCTGTACAAAAAAAGCCTAAAATATGTACTATCAAACTCATTAGGGAAGTACACCTCTGACTTTCAAGCTTAACCGAGCTATCTATGCTTGTGCCATAAAAACTCTTAAAAGTGGTTACACTGACAAAAAAAAAACCAAAATGACCTAAATAGGTCTTTTTAAATAGGTCAACATTTTCCGTGAATGTATCCCATATCTAAAAAATCTGGGAAAACATAAGCTGACAATGTTCAGGATGGGGCCAAAAGGAATTCCGGGTAATGAACGAGCAGAACTCGGCCAGAAGAGGATCTGCAGTGACATTTATAGACCCAGAAGGTATACTTCCGGTAAGACATACCAAGATAAAGATACAGCAAGATAAAATATACCTCCATCTCAGAAGTGTCCCGCAAAACAAAAGGAAAAAAGGGGCGAACTCTAGAAGTTTCAGGACATAGTAAACTCCTGATCAAACAACCCTAATCAAAGCTGGCAAACACATTGGTACATTAGAAAAGACTTTAGGTAGAACAGGGCCTGGTGGCATCTGAGAAAACACCAACATAACGCGGATATAACGAAGCCACTACACAATGGAGACCTAACCTAAAATAGCAAGAAGACCCAGGAAAAGAGTTTCAGCAACGACAGTCAATGACCTACTTCTTACAAGGAGTCAATTGAACTAAGCTAAGTAACTTGGAAAAGTACGGTGAACCAAATGGTTGGGGAATATCAAACCCTCGGTTCCTAGTATCCTTCTCATCATTGGGTCCGGCTAGGCTCGCTTTTCCCAACCGGTTGCCAAATCCACGCTAAAAATACCGAATACCCTTAGAAGGGAAGGCAGGGAATGTTATGTCATTAGTGTAAATAAAAAAGAAATTATGTGCGTAGTGAAACAGAAGTATCGTTTTATGTAATATATATAGGGAGACAATTTGTTCATTTTAAATTTAAATTCGTTGCAAATTTAACACAGTTTAACGTAAGATAATTTGAAATTTCTGGAAGAAATATCATTTTTTTATCTTTGCTTTTTACTTAGAAACCGTTCGAAATGTACAAATGCCTAATGATTTAGTTTCACAAGAGGAATTTATTTAAAAGATAAAAACTGACAATTACGAAATTGCGTCCGGCAAATTCAAGGCCCCTTTCGTCTCTTTTAAACCGGATCAGTCTATGTGTACTCTGATTCTGCGGAAAAATCTGACCTCGTGCCTTTATAAAGTCAAGGAAGGCTGGAAACGCACAGGACGGAACGGTTACAACGCACAAACAATTAACACCATTTCAAATGGGAGGATGTCGAATCGCCTTTAGTCTTCTTTTGACGTGTCGGTAATTGATCTATATTAAGAGAGCCGAACGGATTAAACGGGGTGGATAAGCCCGTTTCATTTTTTCTGTATTCCTTTTTCCCCACCACAGGCCACCCCGTTTTTAGATCGAAAACTACGATAAGACTGGCCGGCATTCGAAGCCTTCTGCTTAATAATATGGACAAAACTCGTTCTAATGGATCAAAACCGTTAAATCAAAGAGATTAAAAACCGCACGTAGAAATCGTAATATCAACGACACAAGTTTAAATTAAAATGCCGCCACTATCTTTAAAAAAAAAAATATTTAAACTTTTCCAGTTTTCAATTACAAAAAACATAAAATAACATGATTTTATTGCCTACAGAAATTGTTTAGCAATGTATCTCGTTATAAAACGTCTGTGTACACAAGCCAAAGTAAAATACACAAAAGAAACGCAGAGAATAAAGATGACAAAATTGCAAAGCAAATAGCTTAGTCAAAATGTCTCTTATCAATGGCCTCGTTACATAAAAACAAACATACTTTTATAAAAGTAGCGAATAGCAACGACTAACGTCTTATTTTGTTAATAAGACACGAACATACGTGAATGACCTTTCATTTTTCATCTGCTAAATTTTCTTACGTTTTCGGCAAGATTATTCGTAGGTTTTCAACTAAGTTTTTCAAATAAAAACAATCCATTACAGTTCGTGGTCCGATTGATCAATTAACATTTTTCAATTAATTAGTATTTATGAAAGGTCTGGGCTGAGATAAATGCCCGAGGGGATCGAAGTCACGATAGCTCAAGTGGTAGAGCCGAAGGTCGTGGGTTCGAATCCCACTCGTGACACCGATTTTTTTATTTCAGCAATACCTTTCATAAATACTAATTAATTAAAAAATAAAAACAATTTTTTTATTAACAAAGATATGCAAGAAAAATACAAAAATAAAAATGTTAACTTGCTATTTACTTCATGATTATTTTACTTTCTACTCCGTTACATAAATAAACCCAAAATGTATACAAATTTTAGAAATATTACATTGGCACAGTATGCAGAAACTATTTCTTTTGAAGACTGTCCTATTGGTTAAATAACATATTGATACTTGAAATATAAAACTATCGATCATTGAACACCCAAAAATATCGATACTTGATTTACAGAATAGTCGATTGAATATGCAAAAATGTCAACAATTGATATACAAGAAATATCGATACTTGGTGTTTAAAATATCAATTATCGATTTGCAAAAAATATCAATACTTGATATACAAAAATATCACTAATTCAGGTACATAAAATATCAATTCTTTATATAATAATTATCGATACTTGATATACAAAAATATCAATTATTAAATATTCAAATCAATCGAAAGGGAAATCCTGAAAATATCGATACTTGAAAGAAAAACTAATGATAATTGAATGTCAAAAAATATCCATGCGTGATTTACAAAACTAATGGTGTAAAAATGATTGATCTTTGATATACATATCTATCGATACTAGAATACCAAAAAAATCAGAAAATTACCCAAAAATGTTGATACTTGATGCACAAAAATATCGATACTTGCTATAAAAATTCTCAATACATGATATACAAAATAGTCGATAGTTGAATATCCAAAAATATCAACTATTGATGTACAATAAATATCGATATTTGGTTTAACAATATCGATTTTCGATTTACAAAAAATAATAATATATAAAAATATCACTACTGAACGTACATATTAATGTAAATATCAATATTTTGTCAATATCAATAAATTTATTAGGAAACTTATAATAATTATCAACACTTGTTATAAAAAACTATCAATCATTAAATATTAAAACCTATCGATAAGTATACCTGAAAATATTGATACTTTATATTTGGAACTATTATAATTGAATGTCAAAAATATCGATTCGTTATATACATAACTACCAATAATTGAAAATCCAAAAATATTGATACTTGGTATAAAAGGGATCGATATTTTATATACATGACTGTCGAAACTAGAATACCAAAAAAGTCAACACATGAATTACAAAAAATGTTGATACTTGATGCACAGAAATATCGGTTATTGAATATTTTAAAACTATCTTTAATCAACTATCCAAAAATATCGATAGATAATATAAAAAAAATATCGGTACTGAATATACAGTATATACTATCGATAGTTGAATATCCAAAACTATCGATATATGATTTACAGAATTTATCAACATTTGCTATACAAAAGTATCCCTATTAGATATAAATAAAATATTGATATACAGAACTATCGTAAATGATATATCAAAACTTAGATAATTGAATATCCAAAAATATCGACACTTGATATACAAAATTGTCGATACTGACTACCGAACTATCGATAATTGAATTTTTTCTTACTTTACAACTCGTTTGTTTACCCCTTACTTTATTATCAAGCATAAATAAACCACAGCCAACTTTTTAGATTTGTTACACTGTTTAGAGTTTTAGAGTAGAAATATTTATTTCACAAGCACCATGGTTTGCAGAAAATATACGGTCTTCTGAGGAGTGTGTTATTGCTTCTGAAATAACGAAATTTGGGTCAGAAAACAACACGAATTTAACACCTTTAAAATGATTAGCCCGTTTGCGTGAAAACCCCCGGTTTTAGTTCTCACGCAAGGCAAAGAGAGCAAAATCGAGTCCAATGGTCTGCTAGTCGATGAACTGACGTCTTGCGGGTCGCCGGTTCTCGCTTTGCCTTGACATCCAGAAGATGAACTTGGACCGAATCGTAAAGCCAGACAGGGTGAGATTCGAGTACCGGAGGAAATGGCTCGACAAACTTCGAGCTGTTGACGATGAAATATCACCTATTGTTTGATAGTTTAAAATTGAACTTCATGGGCTATTTGTGTTTTTTTTTCTATAAAGCGGATCCGCCGAACATTTATGAAAAAGAGTAAAACCCTGTAACGGTTTTCCTATCGATCGGCCGGCTCTTTACCAAGGGGAGGACCGAGAAAGGCCGCCTCTGTTTTGGACCGATCCACAGATAAAAACTACCGACAAAAAACTTTCTCGTGCCGTTGTGAAATGACTCGCTGTTGTTTGGCCAATTTGCCGATTTGCGACACCCATTGTTGATTTACCGGAATCAAAATGGATCGAGCTACGGATATGAATTGTTAATAATTGAAAACCGGCTTGGATGAACCTGGCGGATTTTTAGAATTAACAAATAAAAAGCTACAAACGACATTCTTCTTCTTTCAAATGTCATTCAACCTCCAAACGACATGAAAACTCATCTGCATACAAAAGGAAAAAATCCTTTATGCAGAAATGTCTGCCTTAGGAAGATACAGGACGCAAATTTTTACCACACACTAATTAACTAATCGATGAAGTCAATCAAATATTCATGACACCAGATAAATACAAAAGAATGCAGATATTGAAACGTTCAAAACATTATTCATTCTCCTTAATTACTTCGGCTTAAAAAGGAAATTCAAAGAAAAATTATCAATACTTGATATATAGAACTATCGATAATTGCATTCCCATACTATTGGTACTTGTTAATAACACCAAAATCTCGATACCTGTAACTATCGATCTAATTATCGATATATAATATATCGAAACTGTATAAACCAAGAACTATCGATAATTGCATTCCCATACTATTGGCACTTGGTAATAACATGAAAATCTCGATACCTGTAACTATCGATCGAATTATCGATATGTAAAATATCGAAACTGTATAAACCAAGAACTATCGATAATTGCATTCCCATACTATTGGCACTTGGTAATAACATGAAAATCTCGATACCTGTAACTATCGATCAAATTATCGATATATAAAACGTCGAAACTGTATAAACCAAGAACTATCGATAATTTCATTCCCATACTATTGGCACTTGGTAATAACATGAATCTCTCGATACCTGTAACTATCGATCTAATTATCGATATATAAAATGTCGAAACTGTATAAACCAAGAACTATCGATAATTGCATTTCCATAATATTGGCACTTGATAATAACATGAAAATCTCGATACCTGCAACTATCGATCTAATTATCGATATGTAAAATATCTAAACTGGATAAACCAGGAACTATCGATAATTGCATTCCCATACATTTTTATATATATATCTTGGTAATAACACGAGTATCTCGATACCTGTAACTATCGATATATAAAAATATCGAAACTGGATAAACCAAAATGATACTCGACATAAAAAATTATGGATGATTGGCTTATATGTCAACACTTGAAATACAAAAAATATCGATACTTGAATGTCCAAAAATATTGAAACATAACATAAAAATAGTCGATACTATACATATCTATCAATAATTGAGTATCCTCAAATATCGATACTTGATATGCAATATATATATATAAAACAATCGGTACTTGAATATCCAAAAATATTGATGCTTGAATATACAAATAAATCGATACTTAAATATCCAAAAGTATTGATATGTGATATAAAAAATTATGAATATTCGATCTACAAAAATATCGATAGTTAAATTTAAAAAAATATGTGATGTAAAAAATTAACGCTATTTGAAGTATATCGATACTTGAATATCTAACATTTTACATGTACTTTACGTAGAAAAAATGTCGCCACCTAATAAAAAATTATTGATACTTGAAATACATAATTACCGTTATTTGAAAATTCAGATTAAATAATTCCTTTAAACAATTATCCATATTACATAAACATTGATATCGTTAATAGAAGATCGAAATAAATCTATGTTTCATATAAAGATTTTCGATGCTTCATAATTTTGTTAACAATACTTGATATACAATCTATCGATAATTTGATGGTTAAAAGTAGTATCGATATTTTATTTATAACAATTGGCAGTACTTCGTATATTGATAAATGAATGTAAAAAATATCAATATTTCATTAAAAATATGTAGATAAGTGATATACAGAACTATCCAATTTGATTTATAAAAATATCGATACTTTAATTACCAAAAATATTAATAATAATTATAATAAATGATCAGTCATAAAATATCTAAAATTATGGACACTTACTTAAGAAAAATGCGACAATTATACAAAAAAACACACTTGAATATTTAAAAATATCGAAATTTAATATAATTTTTTTTATATATTTGGTAAATAACGATAATTTAATACTCAAAAATGATCGATAGCTGACACACAACATAATCGATTATCAAAAAATATCTATAATATTGAAAAATTAGCGATACTCGATATACAAAACTATCAATACTTGAACCATTCACAATAATCTGAATTTCCAAAAAACTGCGACCCTTGATAGGCAAAAATTGTCGTATTATATACTGTAATATTTCCCCATGTTTCACTTCCAGCTGTGTGTTTTTATATCTTTTTGCTTTTTAATCTGCCGCTGGGCTTTATTATTTTACTGAACTTCAATCCTATCTACATATCTTCTTTACCGTTTCGTTCTTTTACCAACAATTTAAAAACATTTGTTTGCCGAAGATGCTCAGAAGGGAGAAAGTTTTGCATCAGAAATGGAACCTCCAGTACATTCTTGACCCCAAGGAAATGTGTAAATTTGCACTTGTGCGATTTCTTATTCCGCCGTGCTTTCACTTTTGACTCTCGGGTGGAAAATCTATTTGTTTATGGCTAATTAGTTTGATAAATGTTAGGAATGCCAGGGTGAATTATCATTTCTATTGGTCAATTTAAATTTTTTCAGTTCGGTGTTTTTTTCGTTATTTTTAGTACGTGATTGGACCAACCAATGGAATTTTCATTTAGATAAAATTTAGTTTTTATTTGGGCTGGATTTCTGTGAGACATTGACTCCAGCGAGTTGGTGGCCCTGGTTTCCTGTAATTACATATTTTCTCACAGTTACAACAAAACATACCTCTGACGCTTTGCAGCTCTGGCTAATGTTTGTTGTTCAATTTGTATATCGATCATATGATTTTATACGCATGAGGTTTGAAGGTTTTTTTTAACATGTAGACATGTTGCTTAAAGTATTACTCAATCATTTATTTAATTGATTAAAATAATGGCTGTACCTGAGAAAAACTTACCTAGACAACCTTTGATAGGAAATCTCGCTTATTATCTAATTTTATCTCAATTTCAGTCCCGTACCAGGATATAAAAATGCAGATTTTGTAGGAAGAGGAAAGATCGCTGACTTTACATTGTACGAACGTAGAAAACTAAACGACTTAAGTGCGTGAGACGCGTTGAACCTGTAGTAAAATGAGTTAACCGATTAATCATGGTGTAGGCTTTGTGAGTCTTGGTCCTTCTCGGGCGGTCTCTAAATAACAAGATAAATATAGAAGACCCGTTCTTCCAGTTCGGAAAGCCGTTGGATGAACAGAGCTTTTAGGGCTACTACCTTAAATATTATTGTTTAGGTAAATTCAAAAAGCTTTTAGTTCTAGCAGATTTTTGAATCTGGTTTGATCAAAGTAAATCTGTCGGAACTAAAAGCTTTTTGAATTTACCTATATAATAATATATAATGAAGTTCCATCGCAAAGATGCAAAGATGTGCAAACTTTAAATAAATCCATTATATTTAGCGGTCTGATTGACCAAATAACTTCTTTCAATTAATTAATCTTTTTATGTAAGGTTGAAAAGCTTGCGTCACAAGCGGGATTCGAACCCACGACTCTCGGCTCAATTTACCGCTGCTCTAACCACTTGAGCTGATTTTCTTTTTAGGTCTACGGGGTTATTTAAAATAAGAAAAGGTAATTTCAAATTCAAATTTTTAACATAAAAATAACAAAAGTATAAACTTTAAATATGAACAGATAATTTAAAAATTAGCGCGAAAATTTTCGTCAAATTATGGCGGGGCGCCCTTGTTCCGACAACCTGTTTTAATATTGACATAAAAATCTTTGGAAGAAATTTGAAAATCAACATGATTTACAATATCCTTTTGTCCTTGTGTTCGCCTAGACTCGCTTTTTTTTAAATCGGTTTTCAAAACCACAGTGAAAACGTTAAACAAAGTGACTAGTTATGAATTATTTTTACGTTTTTTGTACTATAGCCATTAACAAATCTCCTTATGTGTTGTTGTTTTATTATTATTATTTCAATTATTTTGTCCTTCAAGTTTTATAAGGATACTTGTGCTAGTATGTCTGAAGTAGGGTTGCGTAGGATTTATCAGTGCGTAAGGACTTGCTTTCGTCCTTCTATGGACACTCTAAATAAAAACGTAAATATTGAAGTTAATAGCAAAACGTCTGTTGTACGGCTAGAACCTGAGCTGACTTTAAACTTTAAAAAAGTTCGAATAAAAGTAAGACATTAGGATCGATAGACCGTGTTTAATGGGAATAAGTCTTTCTGCATTTGTTAATGCGAGATAAGCGTTGAAAATTTTCTTCTTTTTCTTCTTTAAGGGGGCTTATAAAAGAGCAATTAAATAGTTTTTATTGGGTGCAACGATCCAGAGGAACCGTATTGCGTGCTTCGTTCGGCCGGCACAGTTTTTAGATTAAAGCTCCGATTTGCTCTCCACGAATCACCGCATCTTTGACTTGGTTTTAATTACTTTTTTCCAGATCGGAGTCACGGTCCTTCTTTTTTGTATTTTTTCGGTTTAAAACCCTTGAAGAGAGCGCAGAAAGAATTTATGGGGATTGGTAAGCGAACTCGGACCCTTTTTTTTTCAAAAAAGCGTTCGGCGTGAATTAATCCAGGATAACTGTGTCAGATTGGGTTCAGGGCTTCTAATTGTGGCCCGGTCGCCTTTTTCTACCGGTCCCGCCGGTACGGGAGATCCGTTATTATACAAGGGGTGGAGGAAAAACGGCCTTTAGGCGTGGACCGGTCGAGACAGAAATAGAGGAAACCCATCGACCTTCAGGACCTCGGAACCCGGTTTCAGGACGGCTGGGGCCTCAGTTTATGCCACGCCAGGCAGGACGGTGCCTGCGAGATGACCTTTTCGTTCCAGTGATAAAGACGTTTCGCGATGGCGGTGGTGTTCCTTGAGGACGGACGCTTTAAAACGGATTCCTGACATAAGGTACGAAGAAATAATGATCAGTTCACCCATAACCGTAAATTTAATCGGCGTACTTCCGCATAAAAGTAAACCAACTGGTAACAAACATTAAAATAAAAAATAATAACAGCTAACATCAAGAATACTTCAAAAGTCCTTTCAAATTTGATACACCTAAAAGCATTCTGTATTCTAGTCCGTCTACGTTAATGATTTTGTCAAATAATATAAAGTAATAAAGTTGGCTTAACAATAAAATAAACCTATTATATTAAATTTGAGGAAATAGCAAACTTTTAAAGAATGATGAACGATAAAAACACTTCCTGTTTGCTCCTCGGGTACTACTTTGCTAAAAATAGAAAAATTTGCCAAATTGTGGAGGAGCACCCGCCCTGTCTTTCGACAACCTATTAAAATGCTTTCGTATAACGATAATTAAAACTTTTAAAATTTTCAACAGTTCACAATTTTTGCTATATTTGTAAATGGACGTAATTTGTCCTACAGTTTACTAGACTCAAATCCTTCCATCACATCCAGGGTCCGACTTAAATCGCTTTTTTCTTTATCCGTTTCAAAAAATGGTGAAAATGCCAAAAAAGCAATCGTACACCTTTTAATTAATATTGTGAGATTTGTACATGTTTGCGAGAGATGAACCTGACACTGATCATTTTGGTCAGCCCATCCTTCGGCATTTCGCCATCTTCAGTGCTGGATCTTACTATCAATTAATTAAGGTTTTTAGTTGAGATGAAAAAGTCAGTGTCATGAGCGCGATTCGAACCCACGATCTTCGGCTAGATAGGCCGCTGGCTCTACCACTTGAGCTATCGTGACCTCGATCCACTCGGACACTAACTTCCCATCCCAACCCCACCTTTGCTAACTAAAAAATGGCAAAAAAGAGGGAAAATTCAAAGCCGATAGCTCAAGTGGTAGAGCAGCGGCGTATCTAGCCGAAGATCGTGGGTTCGAATCCCGCTCGTGACAATGACTTTTTTATCCCAACTAAAAACCTTAATTAATTGAAAGGTATTAATTGGTCAAGCGGACCACGAAAACTAGTAAACTTACTATGTTTAACTATCTCTGGCATCTCCAATACTACTTTTTAATCAATGTTATCCACCTTCTTTAACATCCCTTTCTTGTCACCACTAGCCATCCATCTTTTCACCAAGTCAAGAAATCTACTATTTCTACCACTTTCCTACTAACAACTACATTTATTTATTATGATAAACACACAATTTGTGATTCGATTGAGCATTAATATTCTTAATAAATAAATACAAATAATGTAACATCCTAAGAACGTGTGTGTGGTGATTACGTGTGTGTGTGGGCACTCTCGACACGACACGCAAGAATGGCACAATTACACAGAAGACAAACACTTTGAGCCCTGAAGATGATCTCAATAAAGATCGAAACGTTGGCACGAAAAAGAAAATGTTTTTCTGAAACCTACATCACACCAGACCGCATCTCACGATTTCTAAATAACGTTAAAATCCTAAGAACGTTAAGAAAATGTTCCAAATAGGAAAATCGTATCGTTGTTGCGAGTCTTTTAAAATTACAAGTAACATTTCTCAGTTCTTCCTGGTTTTTTCTTCCCTGATATGCTGTACGTGCAAAACGCAACGCGTTTAAGCCTTTTGGGATCGGCGTTTTCCGATTTTCCAGGCTAAACGTGCACTGTTGATGAACCTTCTGATTATGACCTTTTTCGGTCTGGGTCAATGATATTTATAAATTTTATTTAATAAATAATATAATAAAATTACTTTTATAATACTATAGAAAAGACGAACTCCTTACAAACTGCACAGATTTTTTTTTAAATTATCGCCAAAAAATTTACCAAATTATGCCCTCGTTTCGAAAACCTGTTTGAATATTTTCTGTAACTCTTATTACGACGATTTAAAATCTCTACAATTCGACGAAAATAAATTTGATATTAGACACAAAGTTTATATTTATTTATTTTTATGGGGCGCCCGGTCGTCCGAGAGGTTACGTCGTCCGACACGTCCGACTCGCTAGCGGTTCTGGGTTCGAATCCTACCACGTCCCCGTGGGACCTTAATCGGTAATGAACTGTAAAAGTTGACTGAAAGTGGTTTGACCCCTCGTCCCCGACACCCAACGAGTAGTTGGACCTTAAGCCCCTTGTTTGACTGAAATTATTTTCCAAATAAACTGCGATAATACACACGTCGGCTAATTCCATACGCTTTTTACGGTTTTGTACACTGATGATAGACCTTTAGTCATCTTTATATACCATGAATTCCCGTGGAACAATGGCAAAATTTTATTGGGAGATTTTCTCTTGGGGTCTGCGAGGTTATGAACCTGTAGTTTGGTAGTTTCCGATTCGTTTATCCTAGCTGTTATTAGTATATTCTTTACTTCCTTGAATTATTCGTATTTTATCTATATTCTGAAGCCTAACGCTGCCTTAAATGATTACCTATAAAATTCATTAACAAAAACAGATAAAATAAAATGGAACCGTCATACTAGGCAAAACTGTCATCACAAACTTGATAATCTATTATTAAGTCATTATTCAGGAAATTCAGTTGTAGTTAAAGAAGGAAACGCGAGTTTATTCTGAGAAATAAACTATTTGCTGTTTTAATGGTATTTTGTGTGTTTATTTGTGTTTTGAGTATCGCTTTTACGGATTCCATTTGTTAATTGATCAGGTTTTGTCGAGTGGTAGTAGTCTAGATCAGTGGTTCCCAAAGTGGTCCTACGGACCCCCCAGGGGGTCCGCACAAGGTTTAATATAAAATAATATAATATAAATAATAATATAAAATAAAACAGAAGTACGTTGGTTATCTAAATGTGCATGTTTAAATCGATTTTATGCGCTCTTTGATTCAGTGTTGGAATTTCTGGCAACCAAAGACAATGATTTGCGACACGATTTAATTAACTCAACAAATGACATAGCCTATATATCTGATTTATTTGCCAAATTTAACGAAACTAATTTGAAACTACAAGGTGACCAATGAAATTTAATCAAAACTAAAAGTGTAATATCTGCGTTTGTTGCAAGACTTTTTCTTTACAAACAAAACTTGGGAAGAGGAGAACGCTCTCAGTTTCCAAATCTTTCGAAATTGCAAATTAAGAGATGAAGATTTGCTTGATTACTGTCAACACTTAACACTTCATACAGACCTGAATCAAAGATTTGAAGACATTCTTCACTCGGATATTCCCGACTGGGTGTTGGACCCTTTTGCACGTGGACAAATTCAGATCCCAAACACAGATCCATACTAATACCGGAGCATATTGAAATATCCACAAATGAGGAACTTAAACCAATGTTTGAACAAGGATACCACAAATTCTTACAAAAACAGATCCCAATTTTATATCCTGCATTATGGGTTATTGTACAGACGTTGTTAACTGCTTTCCCGTCTTCCTATTTGGTAAAACGTGAATTCAGTGCCGTTATGAACCTCATCACGAAAGAAAGAAACCGAGTAGAAATTATACACTCATAACATCTCATCACGTTCATCCAAATCATTAATTTTTTATATATTTTATTTTAAACAAAAGTAATTAATATTATAATTTATATAAGTATTCAAAAATACTTCTTCAACAAAACTTTTTTTTTTAATTTGGAATTTTTGTATTATGCATTTATGTGGCTTTTTCACTTGGGGGTTCGTGGGCAATTTTTGACTATAAAAAGGGGTCCATGGGTTAAAAAAGTTTGGGAACCACTGGTCTTGATCATCCATCTGTTTTTTCCCCATTACGACTGGTGTTGACGCTATTTCGTCTGCTTTAGAGAACAGAGAGGTCTCTTCCAACTAATGCAATTCCTCCCCATTCCATTTACCTAATAATATCTCACCTAACGAACGTTGCTTCAAAGAAAGTTGAAGATATGGGCTCTTGCAGACAAGATCGATTGGTGCTGTCCGACAGGGGTGCATACTTGGTCCCATTTTATACACCATTTATTCTGCTGATACATCCCAACACCACTCTTTCAACCTACACAATTTTATATCGTCAAATCCTACCCAAGCCGACCCCAATATCCAGGAGCATCTTGAGCTAATCGAAGAATGGAGCAAAATGTAAAATGAAGCTGAACGAGTATAAATGTACCTAAATTACGTTCGTATAAAATGTCTTCACAGTAAGGAACTAGCAATCTTTACACAGATGAACACTATCGACGTCGGATCCCCACATGAGGCTAATTGACAAGAACTAAACAGACTTGGACAACTTCGAAGACTTTTAGAACAGAAATTAGACTGTAAAGTACAAACTAACACTACACAAACATATACATATTAAAGTATATAGAGCGTATGGTTCCACGAAGCCCTCAAAAGCCAATCTATTCAAGCATTTCAAACAAAAGTCCTCAGAAGATTCACTCTACTACTAACATTTTACAAAACAATAATTCGACAAGTCAACTTATTGGGCATATGGAGTAGACTGTGGGCTACCACGATGCCATCGATATCCCAGTCAATCTGCAAAAACAAATTAAACATACAAGGTATGCAGAATAAAGTCAGCCTCTGCTGCGTCACAGGACACATGGGAGTAGAAGGCAATGAGAAAGCGGACACCTTTGCAAGGAAAGGGGCTGCCACACCGCTGATAGGACCCGAACCCTTCTGTGGCATAGGAATCCACACTATTAACGAATATCTCAGACAGAAGGAAAAAAAGAAAATGAAGGAACAATGGAATTCACTCATTGGACATAGACAATGCAAGAATCTTCTAACCAATTTTGGCAAGAAAGAAATCACAGAATGTGTCAATGGAAGCAGGAACAGACTGCGAATCCTAACAGGATTCCTAACAGTACACTGTAGATTAAATGGACACCTAAAGAAAATTGGAACAATCCAAGATGGCACATGTAGATTCTGCAAGGAGGCAGAAGAGACACCAACACATTTACTAACAAACTGCGGAGCTACATTAGCCCACAGGAGGAAATGTTTTGGGATGTATGATGTGACCATAGAAGAACTTCAACCATTAAAACCGGGTCTATTAATCAAGTTTCTTGATAAAATAGGACTCACCGATGTGCTTTAGGCAGAGAACGGGGGATACAATAGCTCTCAAAGGGCGCAGTATACCATACCCTGAAAAAATTACATCTACATCTATATCCCAGTCAATAATTCCATTCAAAGGTCCTCCAAAGAATACACCATGTTCCCTACTCCGTCTCTTCACCTCAATGACCTCAACAGTCTCTTTATTCAAAATTTGATCCGTACCAACTTCCTGAAGTTCCACTCTAGCCTTAGGTCTCACCCTAATTCTTACGTTCAAGTTCTCCCTTTTATTTCACATTCCTTGACTCCTCGACGCCTTAAACGAGCCCTACTACCCTTTGACCAGCCGTTTTCTCAATACGTGCCTTCCGTACTAAGTGCCAGTGTACATCAAAAAAATGTTCTCAAAAGAATACTTTCACTATCCACAATGATCTTAACATACCTGGGCCTGGATTACCTGGCTAGGCCAAACCTCCAAATCCGATCACAATTTAAGTGCTAGCTGCCTTCTTATGGCACGTGGTCAAATTGTATCAGAAGAAGTTAAAGCAGCTTAAAAAACTGCACTTGCAGATGAATAGCTTCAACACCGATGCACCCACGGAAAAGAAAAAATAGTTTAAAACAAACAAAATGTTTCCAAGAGGTCGGCATATCGCTCCGGAAGGAAATGCCTCTAAGATACGCCGCCCTTTTAAATAATTCCGCGAGGCGTGGTACGACTTGTAAATCCCGATCGCCGTGACCTTAAAACCCAAGTAAATTTCGACACTGGTCCAATAATTGCTCTGGGTCGACGATTCGACTCTTGTTTTATATAAAACAATAGAAAAAAAAAGAAAAAAATCAGACGTGGCAAAATATTTACGATAATGATAAGAAAGAGAATAATAAACACTTTAAACTGAGAAAATACCAACAAATCTTAAAACATATCATTCTTATTTTAAGAAAGATAAGAAAACGAAATTTCATTATACGAGTGAATGTACGGGTGTTTTTGTTCGCCCAAATTGGTAAACAATTATAAACGTTATAAAAGTTTCAATTACTTTAATTTAAACTTGGAAGTTTCCATTCCGTAACTTCCTTGAATATAATTTAAATTTTTTCTCAAACTTTTACTCTAATTATTGAGCAAAAATTGCCAAGATTATACAGTGTTTGAAGGCATATCCTATCCTTTTCTTATATTGTATATCTTTTACCATCTTGGCCTATTTTGTTACATTCTATATTCTTACCTATCTTAAATATCCCATTCTACGATTTCCCGTTATGTTATTTCTTATGACATTCTGTTTCATTCTACTAATTTTCTTTATTATTTTATATTCCACATCTCAGTTGATCTGATGTATGATTGTTGTATAATTTATATTTTTGTTTTATTTATTTTATCATCTCACAATATCCACATTTACCCTATATTCTCTTCTATTCTATGATGTCCAATCTCATGTCGTTCTCTAATTCTATCTCTATCTTGTGTCCTTTCTATTTCTTGTTAACTTTCTTCTTCTTTATCCCATTCTACGTTTTCCTGTTATATTATTTCTTATGACATTATATTTTCACCCTACCAATTTTCTTTGTTATTTTGTATTCCAATCTCAGTTGATTTGATGTATGATTGTTATATAATTTGTATTTTTGTTTTATTTATTTTATCATCTCACAATATCCACATTTACCCTATATTCTCTTCTATTCTATGATGTACAATCTCATGTCGTTCTCTCATTCTACCTCTATCTTGTATCCTTTCTATTTCTTGTTATCTTCTTCTTTTTTATGTTGTATCTTTATCCTGTCCTATAATATGTATTGGTAATCTGTTTGTTTATTAAATTAAACTTTTTAGATATTGTAAAAATTTTATCGTTGATATTTTAAAATGTGTTTGAAGGTATGTTTCGGCCTGGATTTAGACTCCTACGTCGTCTAACGGTTCGTTCATCGTTCCGAATTAAAACGGGGTAAACAGACCCACCCTCTAATCTGAATACAGTAGAAAACGTTTCCGTCCACGCGGTTGTTAAAGAAAAACGCGCATAAACCGTGGATCGGTCGATGCGTTTGCTCATCTTTAAGCACCGGGGTAAAATTATATAAATCATGACAAATACCAGCGCTCTCGCCAATAAGGTATCGGCGTCGTACACAGAACGTGGGAGCTTTCAATCCTTCCATCAAGCTTTCATTTTACGGTACTTTCCGACCTTTAACCGTTGTTCAAAGGTGGATTTACATTCCGCATGAAGAATTCTTATTCGATTTATCATTATTTTTATCCGACAATATTCGCACAATTTTCTCAATCTGGGTTGACATAAAAAAAGGACTGGGCGTATCGATCGATTCGTTCCATCCCAATTGATTTGGCTGGTAGAAATTTATATGATTCGTCTATTATGTTTTATGTCAAAGGGGTTTAGATTCCGATTAAACACATGACGTGTTATTACATACAATGGTAAAACAAATAATGCAAAAATAATTGTAAAATTAGTCACAGTTAAACTATAAAAAACATAAATTTTCCAATTATCCACGTGTACAGAACTAAAGTAACCAACCCATAGAAAATCAAAAATGTACCAACACAGTGGATTCCGCTCCTCGTGTTACAAACTTTCCCAGTAAATGCTACATTCAAAATGGAACCAAAAAGTCCTAATTAACTATGGCCCGAATCTCAACAGTTTCGGAGTTATTTCACTTTTTCTGATTTTTTCAGATTTCACGACCTTGCTTCAGATAAACAACGATAACTCCAAAACTAACAGGTTTTGGAAAAATCCGTTGACACCAGTGAAAACTAAGTTAAATTTCCAATAAGATGTGATCGCGTTTTAGTAGCGAGAACTTTGAAAAATATTTTTTTTTCGAAGCTGAAAAACACTATGGTGATTCTAAACTACTATTTCCAAACCTAGAGACCAGCACATTTCAGAGCACGTACTCCATTGAATATCATTTTTAGTGGTGTAATTTATTTGTTATTACTTTTTTCAAAGATGAAGAAATTGATGGAGGAATGGGAAAGACCGTGGCTGACGGATTGGTAAGGTGGAAAATTTAAAAAAAAAAAATTAAGAAATTTTGAAAGAATTTATTAAACTTTTTTTAATTTGGGTTGTTTTTGATTTTTTTAAATTATTAATCGTTCTACCGTACCAATCCTTCAAGCACGGTTTTTTCTTTTCCTTCATCAATTTCTATATCTTTGAAAAAAGTAATTAAAAAAGCAATTGCACCACTAAAAGGAGAACTATTTCTGAAATTCCCTGGTCTCTAGGTTTGGAAATAGTAGTTTAGAATCAACATAGTAAGTTTTTCAATGTTCTCGCTACTAAAACGCTTATTTTACTAAGTTTATAAGTTTAGTATTGTTCACATCGTATTGAAAATTTAAAGTAGTTTTCACTATAACAACGGATTTTTCCAAAACCTTTTAGTTTTTGAGTTATCTTTGTTTATTTAAAGCAAGCAAGCAAATCTTCAAAAACCCAGAAAAAGTGACTAAAACTCCGAAACTGTTGAGATTCGGACCATAGTTAATTAGGACTTTTTGGTTCCATTTTGGAAGTAGAATCTACTGGCAAAGTTTGTAAAAAAGAGTAGCCGAACACCCTGTATTTAAAACTGTACTAATTAATCCATTTATGTTTAGTGGTTTTATTGACCAAATTACTTATTGCAAGTAATTATTCTTTTTATATAAGAATTAATTAAGGTTTTTGGTTGAGATAAAAAAGTCAATGGCACGAGCGGGATTCGAACCCACGATCTTCGGCTTGATACGCCGCTGCTCTACCACTTGAGCTATCGTGACCTCGATCCANCTCAACCAAAAACCTTAATTAATTGTAATATATTAATTGGTCAAGCGGACCACGAAATTAGTGAATTTAATGATTTAAAATGAAGTATACTTCACTAAAGCTCTCCGTGCCCATTAAATTTGTCGTCGAGAATCCAATCCGATTACACGACATTTGAAAAATGGCAAAAAGTAGGGAAAATTCAAAAGTTGGGGTGGAGATGGAAGTTACTGTTCGAGTGGATCGCAGTCACGATAGCTCAAGCGGTAGAGTAGCGGCGTATCTAGTCGAACGTCGTGGGTTCGAATCCCGCTCGTGACACTGACTTTTTTATCTCAACCAAAAACCTTACTTAATTGTAATATATTAATTAGTCAAGCGGACCACGAAATTAGTGAAATGTTATATAAGGTTTTGGTTGAGATGAAAAAGTTAGTGTCGCGAGCGGCGGGATTCGAACCCACGACCTTCGGCTCTATACGCCGCTGCTCTAATCATTTTAGCTATCGTGTCTTCGATCGACTTGGATCGAATACGTAATTCATAAGAAGAATAAATAGTTGAAATGGTACCAATGTTTTTTTACTTAATTGTAATATATTAATTAGTCAAGCGGACCACGAAATTAGTGAATTTTTATATAAAGTTTTGGTCGAGATGAAATCTTGAGCGGCGGGATTCGAACCCACGACCTTCAGCTCTATACGCCGCTGCTCTAATCATTTTAGCTATTGTGACTTAGATCGACTTGGATCGAATACGTAATACATAAGAAGAATAAATAGTTGAAATGGTACCAAAATGTTTTCATGGGTTGACATCCTGTCAAAACCGACAAAAATCGATAACAACAGAATCGATGTTTTTCACGGTGATAATTACCATTGTTTTTTTAACATTTTACCATTGTTCAGTTTAGAATTGAGCGGAAATCGATAGATTTCAATCAAAACTGTAACCGCCTAGAAAGAAAATAACCACACCAGTTGGATGAATTTCTCTTAGTACCTTTGCCTTTAGCATAAAAGGTATCGGTCTTTTGTTATGGTGGCCAAGTATGGAGTTTCAAATCCTATGAGATTCTTCAGAGAGATTTCCGTTCCTTCTGTCTGCTCTTGTTACTGAGAAACGGTGTTCGCCAGGTGATACTGAGCCCGATTCTGTTCTCATTGTTTATTGATGATTTGCATCTGGTTCTTGAATGAGGTGGACATGCAAAGGTTTGTATGTAAGATCCCATTTTTGCCTATAACCGCATAGCCTAACAAATAAATATTTACGCCTCGGCCAAATATTGCGACTACTGGAACCTCACCCATAACTTGAGCAAATCCAAAGTATACAAAAAGATTGTCTTCCAATAGGTATTGAAATTTTCCAAATCAGAAACAGATATCGTAATCACTCGTCTCTTTTTTTGTTCTTCTTATTGGACAGGTTCACAAAAAAATAACCATCTCCAGGTTGAATTTTCTCAAGGTGTCGCAAAACCTGGATCAATCTTTCAGCAATACAACTCTCAATTTGTCACACTACTTCATAGAAGAAACTTACTATTAGATAGATTTAGGTCATTAGTCGGGAATAGTTGTGTCTGACTCTTCTTCTATTTTTCTTTACGTATCTAGCCTTCTATCTGACTGGGCAAATGGATTGACTTCGCCATAAATGGATGTATTTTTAAACTATAAAGGGGAATTGTTTATTCGAATCACACTGCATGGAATGATACAATGCACCTTGTACAGTTCTGGTAATGATGAAGATTTATTTCATTTGGGTTTCAGCTACGGCCAGCATGTCTGTTCTCTCCTAGACACTTTCTAACCCAAAAAGCTCTAGTTTTACAAACATAGTTTACACGTACACTTTCATTACTATTAACACTTTTCCTTATTTACCTTAGTCGAAATGTTTCACATTTTTGGCTTCTTAAGTATACTATGGCAAAGATGAGTAATGGTTAAGTCATAAAGGAAGGCTGAGAAGGAAAATAAAGTAGTTATTTATACAGTATCGAAATCGCAGACCCCCTCGTGACTCAGATCAAAGATGTAAATCATCATTGGTTAAGCAATAAATATATATAATCGCTTCATCAGTACTTGTTTGTTTATTTTTTAAATTAGTCATCAGGGTCAAGAGCTCGGCCCGGATGATGCTCCGCCGTCACGACCAGTCCGAAGGATGATGAAGCGGACGATTTATTTTCGTTTCCTCCATCGTTACTCCATCTTCGCCGGGGTCACGGGTGCCGTCCTTCCTTGGATTTAGTCACCTTCCGTACAACAAGGACGGGTTTATTTTCGACCCGGTGCGAGCCGTGAGGGTAGAGTGTGAAGTCATCGCACGTAGGGATGCGCTGACCCTGAGCCAGGATGGACTCGTGGCTCCCGATTCGTTTAGCCCAACAAATTACGCTATTTGAAAATCAATCAAGATGGGCGGTTGATTTTTATTTTGAGGCCGTTGAAAAATTTCGGGGCTGCCAAGGTTCACGACGGACACGACTAAAAAGAAAAAACCTACATGGTATTCTTTAATCTTCACACGTTCATCCTGCATCCTGTAAAACCCCTACTTAACACAAAAACCATTTGTTAAATCGATTTTATGAACAGTAAAATAAAAATTTCGTTTAAAGCTTTGGCAGAAGACGTAGGGGTTAGTCTTAAGAGCCAATTTTCGCAATCTCTCGGTCTCAGTCACTGGGTCGCACCCGGTTGAGAAAATATCAATAAATTTCCGTGCTTGTATTTTAAATAAAGGACGAGGCTTTTGGTTATCTTTTTTAGTGGGGGTGGTTAAGTAAGAATAATGTATAAGATGACGGTGGGGTTGCGAAGTTATCAATCAAACCCCGAAGGCGGGCCGAACATGCGATCCTTCCAACCCCCGCTCACAAAATGTTATTAAATATAAAATATTAAAAACGAGGCTAAAACATATTTAAACGTTTAGAAGAGTAAAAACATCAGGTCTGAATGTGTTAGCAAAATTAAAAGTTTTATTACAATCAGTCGTAAAAATTTGGTCTTGGAATGTCCGTATTTTTTCAGAAACATCTCGGAATCGTCAAATAGAAGTATAGGACCTAGGACGCATCCATCTCGTACACCACATCAGCAATTTTTGACAATTCCCACTATTTAGTTGCGATATTGACTACTTTCGTTTTAAAGAAAACTACAATTTATTCATCATAAACAATTATTTGTCAAAGAAAAGTAAAAAAAGTATTGTACACACAATCAAAACGTTTTGGTTATTTTCAGTGTATAATACTGATGATAACATTTAAATTTTTATTAACGAATCGGTAAGATCATCAAATAATGAAGGATTACTGACAAAAACTTGGGATTCCTAGGAATCACGAAAAATTGGAGTATGTCGGTAAGTGGAGAGTAATGACGGTCGTAGTACGTCACCTTCCCGTACACCCCAGCATAATTCTTTTGATAATATATACAATAAAACATTTTTTATATCCATTTTAAACAGAAGTAAAATTCATTATTCAGCCTGTCACTAAAAAATAAATAAGTGAAGTCGACACTCAACCAGGACTTTTTTTCGCCTGTCTGAATTATGAATTAATTAAAGCCGGCAAGCTATGAATTTTTATTTGTTTATTTTTAATAGAAAACAATAATCGGTAAAATTATGGAAAAAGTCTGCCGTTTACTAACAAATACCTGGGCATCTCGCAATTTTTTTATTTGACGGTAATTTCACGGCAATCATAAGTGGAGAATAATGGTAGTCAGAGTATGTCACCTTTCCGTACACCCCGCATTAACTATTTTAACAATATCCACAATTAATTATTTTCTATGTCCATTTTAAGTAGATGTGAAATTCGTTATTCACAAGGAACTTGATACTAAAATAAACAAATAAAATTGATAGTCAATCAGGTATGTTTAGCCTGTTTTAGAAAGTTGATAAGGCACTAAAAATATGTTTATTATAATACAGTGTAAAGAGTGGGTGATGTACATGTCTTATTGAGGTACACACTGGAATCAAATATTAATAAAGTCAAATAATGGCATTTGACGGTAATTTGATACAATCGTAAATAGAGAGTAATGTAAGACTTAATACGCCTCCTTCCCGTACACTGTTTTTACAATTTTTTCGACAATGCCCACAATCCAACATTGTCTAAATCCTTTGTTTTAAAAGTAGTAAAATTTATTATTCATCAGGGACCAGTCGGTATAAATCCCTAGCCGATTTAGTATTTAGGATTTATACCCCACTCGTCCCTGGTGATTGAAAAAGCCTGGCCATTCCTGGACCCTCGGGCACAATCCGACCGGAATTTACCGTCGTTAAATTATTTATCATTTGATAAATAAACAATGATATCACTAAAACAAAGAGGAGCGGATTTTTATCCCCCGGCAAAGAAGGCTGTAACTAATGCGCCGATGTCTCGGAAAGACCCTCTGTGCACCTCATCCCGTAAAAGGGAAATTAATGTCTCGGAACGGAAAAACGACAGGTTTTTATCGCTCCTTCAAGAAAAAGGGAATCGTTGAGTTTTTCAAGAAGCCGTGTTGATTAATTGGCCTATGTTGGTTTATCGACCTCAAATTCTCTAGTGTTTAATTGAAGCGTTCTCACACTGTTGTTTAACTCGTCCGGCCGCGTGTCTGGTGTTCTTAAATTACGAAAGGTCTAATTTCTCTACCACACGGCGAAAGAGGTGGATGAAACTCATCCGGATTTTGAATATTTTCCGCTGTCCGAACAGGCCGACCATGAACCATTTCTCTCGGGAACAGCGACCTCCTTTTCCTTTGCAACACCCAACTGACCGTAAGATTATGGTAGACCCTTCCTACGCCGCCGACCTGGCCAGGAAAAAATATCACGGTGAATAAATACGAAACAAGAAGAACAAAAAAATTAATTGAAAGCACCAAGAAGGCAAAAATATTCTGTCCAGCTTTCATAGAAAATAGAAGTCAAAAACAAGAATAGTATTGGAATGAGACCGTATGAAAACTTGCTTGTTTGTTTCCTATGTGGAAATGTACGAACTAATGCAGATTTTTATGTTGTAAACTTTTACAGGAAGGAATTGAAGGTCTGTACACCAAAACCAGAAAGCCATGAAGAAAATATGGAATTTTCCTGGCTTTTAAAACATTTTAAACGTGGTATTAAAAAGCTGTATTTGGTTAAAACTGGAATTTAACAATCTCACCTTTTCAAATGCCGTGACTGTCCATCGTATTTGCTTCACTCAATGTAACCCCTTTCTCGATTTTTTTAATGTTCTCCGATGGACAATCACTCACGTCTCGAAAAGCTATATCTCGTCCCTATGAACATCCCTAAGTTCCTTAAAGTTAACCGTAAGATTTCATCAACATTGCCAGATTTGAGGAGTTTGTGGAAAGTTTAATCAAAATCATGCCACGTAAGCCTTCAGTCAAAAGTTAAAAAAATATTTTATATACTGTTATTTTAATATTTGTCCATTTTTCAAATTGGGTGTTATTTTATTAATAGAGTTATGTATGAATGTATATTGAAAAAATCAACCGTATCGTTTGAGTAGACTTTGTGGAGCTCAGGTAGGATCAATAAACTGGAATATCGATAAAACACGAGACGCGTCGGCCCACGTCCGGCCGTTGTTGTAGGAAAAGGTGGTGGAGGACGGTCCGTGACATCCACACGGACGATCATCGGCAAACAGTTCCAACCGCTAATCCCAGTATCACGACGAAGCCTGAGCTAAAAAGAAACGGCCCGTTTCGAAAACCCGAACGCAATTAAAGGCAATTTCGAAAGTGGAGATGTCAAGTTTAATGGGCTGTTGACTTTCCACGGATGTCTGCCACGAAGAGGGTCCACGGTGTTATTAACCAATCAGAACGACCCGGTAATGGTCATCCTTGAGGGATTTCTTCTTGCGGAATGCGGGGTGATGTACCTGCAGTTTGGGCGTTTCCGATCATCCCGGTCCGCGTATCCTTGCTATAACGGCGTACATCTTACGAACACCACCGCCTTCCTTATACCTACTAACCATTGACCATTTCTAAGATATATTTATTTATATAAGCCAGAGAAAGTATCTGTTATCTGATAGACATTAACAGCGAATCTTACAAGCATACCGGACTAATCCTGCAGTTCAGAACGAAAAGTTAAAAGCAATATACAGAACTACCTTCATACTCTACGGTGTGATGAACGTGTAGTTGGGGCGTTTCGGATCATCAGGTCCGTCTATCCTCGCTGCTTGTCAGACGTGTTCGACGTACTTCTTGCCACACACTACCGCCATCCTAACATCACTGACCATTTCTAACAATCTTAAACCATAAATAACCATTTTTAACCACTCAGAAATTCACAACTAGGGATTAGAAAGCCTAATGTCTGATAGGCGAAAACTGCTGAAATAAACCAAAATTTAAAGAAGAGATGATTTTTTCATACTCTGCATTGAGATGATCTTATAGTTTGATTATTTCCGATCACCCTGGTCCGCCTATCTCTGGCCTGTCAGATGCAATTCGGCATCCATCATAATAAGCATTCTACAGTTACTCCAACCATCCTGTGCTACCAATCCTCACTGTTTTGGTCAATCTGACCCGTTTTACCCTTCATCTGATAACACAACCCAATCGTAGCCATAAACCTTAATCATATTGGGCAGAGTGATAAACCTGTAGTTTTTTCAATTCCAACCATCCAGTGCTACCAATGCGTACATCTGCATAACCAAAGATAAAATCTCAAGCAATGTATAAACTTGTTTAACTTGTTTTTTTGTTTTTCAAACAAATTAACAAACACAAAATGACCAATGAAAAAGATGCCAATATACATCTGATAGATCACAACAGTGGAGATAAGCGTAACAAAATGGTCGTCCTGAAGTCCAGGCTGGTAAAATTGCTGGTATAACCCAAAATCTAAAGAAAGTAAAAACCTTTATCATATTGGTCAGAGTGATAAACCTGTAGTTTTTTCGATTCCGACTATCCTATGCTACCAATCCTCACTTTTTGGTCAATCTGACTCGTTTTATCCTTCATCTTATAACACAACCCAATCGTAGCCATTAAACGATCTATCGTAATCTCATATCCATGTGTTATAGTGTTTAACGATCATCACTACTGAAGACCAAAAACTAGAAAATTACTGTACCTTAAACAGATCTGATTTTAAAAAGCCTTGGGTTCGTTGAGGGAGACTTCGAACTTTTAAAACTCGCGATTTTCACTCGTATATTTTTTACGCTTAACGGAAAAACATTGACTCATGGATATATAACCTAACGCTTCCTTAACCCCCTAGTCCATAGCCTTATCCTAACACTGCCTAACCTACCATTATCCAAGCGAACTTAACAGAACCCTTGCTCACCCTCTAGTAACACGAAATCGATTACCAAAAATTTCTGTATTCATGTTGACAGGAAATGCGGGTTAATCACTCACGATAAGTAAAAGTGTCATTAACCATGCGTGTATTTTCCCCAATTCTTTTTATCAACAACTTTTTTAAATTGTCTGATTCATTTTTGAACTCATTTTTTTAAAAGCAATTAACAGGAGGTAAATAAACCAAAGCCTACACGACTAGAAGATCGCGAAAAACCTAGTGCCAAATGTACTATTAGTTGCGAACTTTCGCCAGAAAACTCAACTTTAACAGGATTAGCACGATTAATTCAGCTGACCTATTACAATATGCGATATGAAATATCAGGGGTAAAAAGACGAAAGTCACAAAAAAAAATTCCCTAATTTAACATTGCGAATGGTAATGCTCACAGTGCTTTACCCGAATGGTTCTCAGGCCAATTTGCACGCTGTGTCATGAAATTGTTGAAATACGAGAAACCAAGGTTGTTATTCATCGGAGAGTAGTGCTAGTTTGGCATAGGTGCGTTTACGATGATGCCAAGGGATGGGAAGATTTACTATGCTGTGTCTGTATGAGCCAGTTGCGTTCAACTAGTCGGTCAATTTTTTTATTATTCTGTAAATGCAGGATGAGATGGTTTCCGGGCGGAAAAAGGTAAAAGGTACGCGAATAAAAAAGAAAATCACGTCTTGAATAGGATCGAGGAAAATATACTACGAGATCGTCTAGCCCATTCAGCTAAATAGATTTTTTCCAATGTCATTTGCAGCTCGGACAAAAGGCCTTTTCCGCGTCGGAACAATGCGTCGTACTGCGAAGTCTAACTAACGGTATATAATCCGATGAAACACTCCGACTCCATTGTCCATTTTTTCCTTTCGGCGGTGTCGATAATCCTGATTTTGCCACGCTTCACAGATTGGAACAGGTCGGTTTGCTTTTTTTCTTATAAAGAATAAATAAATAATACGGAACAATCATAAAACAGAAAACATTATTCCTTAACCACCTAAAAGCAATACAAAGCAGTTAATCCCAAGAATTAAGAACGATTTTTCTATGGCAGCCCTAACCTACCTAGGCAAGTACAAAGTCCAAAGACCATATCTCGTTTACAATAATACACCATACTTAAAGTTCCAGGATCAATTTTCTCGAGAGTTTTTGAATAAGAAAGGACGCGATCATGTGGGCGATGAACCATTCATGAAGGAAATAAAACTACGAAAATACCTCTATTGATAGGTTGAAAAAATTCCAAGATCTCCGTGGTTGAAAACTTTTATTCAATTTTTTTTTTTTTGCCTTATGATCTTGCATATTAGCCATGGTACGAATTTTTGTGTGTTCAAATTGGGGGTTATCGGGAAAAAAGGGCCAGAGGCGACGGTGGGAATCGAACCCACGACCGCGGCGTGAGAGTCTCTCATGCTAACCACTCGGCTACCGCGGTCCCCAGATAATTATTTTATTCAATTTAGTAAATTACATGGACGCTCGGGCTCCTGGCCCATCATCAGCAACTAAACAGAGAAATCTCATGGTATAATTCACAATCTGAAGGCACACCCATCAGTAATTTCCAATTTTTTAAATAAAAGTATTTATACCTGGACTATGTATTCTTAATGCCATGTGGTATACCAATTAGGTGACTACAATGAAATATATGCTATTACAGTTTTAAAACAATTTTGACGACATTCCCCTCAACTCAAAAATAGTATATATGTATCATTGACATAGTCCAGGTATAAATACTTTTATTTAAAAAATTGGAAATTACTGTGGGTGTGCCTTCAGCAGATTGTGAATTATACCATGAGATTTCTCTATGTTTACTTTCTGATGATGGGCCAGGAGCCCGAAACGCCATGTAATTTACTAAATTGAATAAAAGTTTTCAACCACGGAGATCTTGGAATTGTTCAACCTATCAATAGAGAAGATATGAACCGTGGAGTTGGTAATGTATAAAATACAAAAATACCTCAAAAGTTTGTACATAATGAGTTGTTCAGAAAACTTAAACATCGATTATTAAAATATCGATGTCGCTAGTTTATAGGTTGAAACCGTTCTAACTTTGTTCAACGCAAACTTATTTACATCTACTGAACGATTTTTTAAATCACAAGGATAGCATAATCCGCGGACAGATGAAATTTGAAAAATTTTGTTTATTCTTTACTGACATGGTACAGGGGTAAGAAAGGAGGACAAATCCTCTTGTTCTTGTTAGCTGTTCGTAATTGCTTAAAGTTGAACGTGGTTCCTAATGAGCGGCAAGGTGAACCGGTTCGTACGTGACGACATCGAAGAAGATATCTGACGACATAGTTGTTTTTTCTTCGGCCGTTTTGCGCCCTTCAAAAATTATTCAATTAAGGTCACCGTGAGGAAATATTTGTTTTAACGCTTCGGGATCGTTCTTGTTCTGTAAAGTTGGCCGGGGACTTGGTAAGTTTCTCAAGGGGGAACCTGGCTCTTGCTCGTAAATTAATAAGCAACTGCCGTTTACCACCGTCGGGGTATTATCTCTGAAAAGCGCTTTTCCGACGGCTCGAATTGGAAATTTATCATCACCGGATGCAATTTTTATTTTCGTCTTGGGTTCCGTAATCATCGCTTTAAAAAAATCGATTCCACCTCGGAGAAATTGCGGATTCACTCTTGAATTTTGCAAGGGTATTAGGCAAATTGGCCCTTCCTATAGCAGCAATAAAATTTTAATCACTTCGCTTCGATATATCGATTGTCCTGTTACAGTTTGACCTTTCTATGCTACTATGCAAGTAATATCATATCAAAAAATCTACTGGCACAATTTTTCGAAAAAACTGTCGTCAAAAACCTAACAAAGAATGAATAACAAAACGAACATACTAAAGGAAAAACGACGTAGGGATAACAATCACAAAAATACCAATAATACCAAAAAATAGACAAAATACATAAGCGATATCGTATTGTACAAACAAATTAGAGCTAATAATCCTACAAAATTTTAAAGAATAATGGGAAGACTTCCGAAAAAAAGCGATGAAAAAGTAAATAGGTCGTATTTGAGGTACCCTGTATATTTTTTCGACAAAAATAGGTAAAAACTTGAAACTAGACTAAAAAATATTAAAAACGAATTTTTTTATAGCGTCATTGGTTCAAGAGAAAGTCACACGGGCCATCAATAACAGACACCCTATAGTATAAAAATAGATATATCGATAGAAAACGAAACATATAAAAAGAAAAACGATTTTCCGAAAACACTAGAGTACAAAACAGTACAAAGAGGTTAGAAAGAAGGTAACGAAATTATAAGGATGGCACAATTACACAGAAGACAAACACTTTGAGTGAGTAGAAATACTTTGTTTGAATATAAAATATATTTTGCATTGTATAAATTCACTTATCCACATCCTAAATGTATTTGTTAAATGTAAACATTGTTTGTAAATCCCAGGTCCTGAAGATGATCTCAATAAAAGATCGAAACGTTGGCACGATAAAGAAAATGTTTTTCTGAAACCTACATCACACCCGACCGCATCTCACGATATCTGAATAAATAAGGGTTAGCTTTCAAAAGCATTACAGTTAGAGAAAGAGAGAAAAAGAAAGAGAAAGAAAGAAAGAAAGAAAGAAAGAAAGAAAGAGAGAGAGAGAGAGAGAGAGAGAGAGACTAACAGAGATAGAGAGGACAAAGGGAATAAAATTTGCCGTTTTTAATATTTGTATTCCGTCGTTCTACTTGCTCAAATTAACTATGTGAACACATCATTTTACAAAATGTTTTCTGTCCATTGCATAAAAATATATAGTAAAATCTATCAAAGTTTACCAATAACCAAAAAATTTCAAAAAAACCGAATTTTTTCTAGTAAACTAGGTCAAAAATGTTTTTCTTAAGACTAATATAAAATTTCGTTTATCAACTCTAAAGACGCCCAAATATAAATTTTGGTTTGAATTTAAATTTATCGATTTTTTCACCCCTTAAATTTTTCCGATTTTTAAGAAGTCGTTATCGAAATATCTGATTGAAACGGCTATCATGCCAAAACGGTTTAAAGGATTTTAACGTCAAACATATCATTTGAAAAAAAAAAGAAAAAAAAAGAGGAACGTAGATTTTTAACGCCATAACATAAAACTATATAAAAGATGTCTATAAGAAAATTCCCATAATAGGAAAATAATTTTTTCAAAAATTAAGCTCTTTTTTTCTTAATGGAAATAATAGTCCGATTTTAATGTTTGATACACTCTTGACAATTTCTTTAAAAATAACTATTAACCATGAAAATCAGTCTTTTCGGTTTTGAAACGTCGAAATTATCAGTCAAATAATTAATTTACATCGACTTCGGTAACGAAGGATTTTATAACACTAACATCACGGCAATGAGGTCAAATACAAATTTTGACCATTTTCTGAACTACTTTGCTTACAGAATGTTTAATAAAATATGCAAAAAAAGCTTATTTTGTTGATTTATCTTTTTTTTATGGCACATCCGGTGTTAAAAAGCTACGTTTCTTTTCTTTCAAATTTGACGGCAAAATCCTCTTAGCCGTTTTTAAATTATAGCCGTTTTAATCAGATATTCCGATGACTTCTTAAAAATCGGAAATATTTTAGGAGTCTCTTGGGGGTGCTAAAACATAATTTCATATTAGTTTTAAGACCAGAAATTTTGACATGGTTTACTTGAAAAAAAATTTGGATTTTAGTAATTTTTAGGTTATTAATAAACTTTTAAAATTAATATTAATAAACTTTTTTTAAAATTAATAATAGCTTTTACTATATTTTTATTGCAATATACATTAAAAATGATATACTCACAGGGTTGATTTGAGCAAGTAAAACGGCAAAACAAAATTATTTTTAAAAAATGGTAAATTTAAACTTAAAAAAAAAAGGGGGGGAATCAGGGGTTATTCACAAAAAGTGGCGGATACGTGTCCGATATTTTGGAGTGTAGAATCACCAAAAAAGTTTGGTCCAAATCCGTGACCCAGCAACCTCGTTCGTCCCCTTGTAGCCACGAACAAGTTGAAATTTACTTGCAGAAATAACTTGAAATGGATTAAAACCGTGTTGCCGCTGAGGATATACAGAGATAGTCTGATTGAAATCATAATTCTAACTTCCCGTGGTATTTCTTACGGGAAACAACAAGGATAATCTTGAAAAACATGACGGATAATTAACTACGAGGGATAATCCGATATAAAAGTTGGTGGAATTGGTTGAAAACATTTTTTAATAACAAAAATCTTAATCCTACAAAACGTTTTTTGAACAAAGTACACTGGTTGTTAAAACAGTTTAATTAATTTAAAGCTTTAAAGGACTAGAAATGCTAACAAAATTATAAACATTCTCGAAGGACATGATGATTTTATCATCAATTTGATAGAACAAATTACCTTTCTTTTCAAGGACTGATTATCTTTCTACACCCTGAATGACCTCTTATTTGGCCTCAACCTAATTAAATCCTCACTAATTAATTATGACATTTTTCTAAGGTAGAATTATATGTGCTATTAGAGTAACTTGCAAAAGACTTATATTTTAGTGGAACTATTTTGCTTTTTGGTCTTCCGGGCTTCGTTTATTTTTATAGAAAATATTACTAAAACAGCTTTTACTTTTAATCTGACATCATTTGCATCGTTACGATTAATATTACAATTAATATCTGTATTTTCCTTTCTCGACGAAAATGCCAGGTTAATTTCTAATATGTAAAATCCTGCAAATCGGGTGAATGTGCTTTTTATTCTCGGCCTGCTGATAAAGTAAAACCAATCGGCTTTCACTTGAGGCTAATTAGTCAAACAATCCTTTCCCTCTCTCAAAGTAAAAACCTGTGGTGATCTTTTCCGATATCGGTTATAAATGGAGAATCCTTGGTGTTAGGAACAATTAAGCAAAAAACGAAGTTCAGACTGACGTTGCCAAGTCCTTATCAAGATGGCCGTAGTTTTACACTATCTACTGTTTTACAAAGTAGAAGGTTTGAAGATTTACTGCGGTTTTTTTTACAACTTCACACTTAACTGGGTCTTTCATGAATAAAACAAAGAGATTGTATTTAAACAAATTTTTGGCGACTTTTTTAAATAATAAATTCATTGTTGCTCATATTCCCTCTTAAAGAAAATTACTAAGTTGGTAGGTTTTTAATAATGTAGAAAAGTTTCGACCGCAATTCCTTAAGGATGAAGTCATTTTTCAAGTGCGCTTAACCATGACAGGAATGCCGGTTGCGAAGTCCCGGGGAGGATTCTTGACCTTTCGACAGGAATTGTCCCCTAATTGTCTTACGGGGTTTCTCCACGTGACGACCACCTGGCGTCCGATCTTGAACTTTTACGATCGCATTTGCAGAAATTTTAGCAAACCGGGCTCATAGGTTGAAACATTATTGCTTTTTCCCTCAAGGCTAATAATCCCGGAAGATGAACACAAAAGTAAACTCTTCAAAAGCACGCGAGGACTTAAAAAACTCAAAATAAAACAGTGGGGAGATTTTTTCAAATTTGGCAGCCATTTTTTTGTTCAAAATTCTATCATTTTTTACCCGTTAAACAATTAAAAAAGCATAAAAATATGTAACTTATAAAAAAAAGTTGTTAGCTCCTATAACTGCCCGGATTCACCATAGTTCACATAATCAGATCACCATTGAAAAAAAAAGCCCTTTCCATTTCATGAAATATCTTACATAATAGAAATCTGAAAAATTGAACGTAGAGTCGCGTGATGCATGAATAGACTTGGACTTGAATGGACTTGGAGTTTCCAGATCGATCCTTTCAATGAAGGATTAAAGACTAATTAATAAAATAGCGAAAAAGACTTGCGCTTCTTTGGGCTTAAAGACAACTTAACAAAAAACCTCAAAAATCGTTTCTCGCGTGTTTGTTACTTTTTCCTAACAAATTTGCGTTAATAATTTCCTTAAAAAAAAAAAAAAATCTTCAACTCCGCATGATACGGGTAGATGGATTCGTGAAAGCAGGGATCACATTAAAAGCAAGACTTTCTATTGCACGAGATCGTCCTATAAACAGCTACGTGTTGTAATTAGAAATTCATCGCAAATTTTGTATTTCAGTCTTGAAAAAGAGTAGTTAACACAGTTGGAAAACTAAGAAATACAACTCTAGATGTAAAGATTAGAAGAGAAAAATTGTAGAAATTTCTCTTACAAACCGAAATTCGACAAGATGTGAAGAAATAACAATCTTTTAAAAATTTATATTATACGACAAACACATCAGAATAAACAGTACAAAACCTGATAGAGGGATAACACTACAAAACTTTATGGATAATCATTAAAAAAAAGGTTATCTGATAAAAAGTTGACAGAAATAGAACAAAACCACGAGATAGGTATTCCCATAAAAACGCTCAGAATATTATCTGACAAAAACTTCATCGATAATAGGGATGGATAATCCTTTACTCCTATACAAAATGTTATAGAAATTAATAAAAAAACCATTATCCGAAAAAAACGTAAATATAAAATCCCCATCTGGATAATATATATTCATAAGTTATGACGATAAACGACAAAAACGATAACGCAACAAAACAGAAAGAAAGAGAAAGAAAGAGAGAGAGAGAGAGAGAGAGAGAGAGAGAGAGAGAGAGAGAGAGGAAAAAACAAGGAATGAAAAAGATAACAAAAATGAGAAAGAAGAGAGACAGATAGCGGTAGCTAGATATATAGATAGACAGATAAATATATTAAAAAAAGAAACATAAAAAAAAAAGATTTTCCGAGAAAAACTTGAGTATAAAACGGTACAAAAACGTTAAGATAGAGAGGAGATAACGAAATTGAAAGCGACAGCTGACAAAAATATAAGGGTTATAGAGAGGGAGAGAGAGAGATCGAAGAAAAAGATAACAAAAATGAGAAAGGAGAGAGAAAGCGATAGCTAGATATATAGATGGACAGATAAATAGATAAAAAATAAACATATAAAAAACAATTTTCCGAAAAATCTTGAGTATAAAACAGTACAAAAGAGTTAAGATAGAGAGGAGATAACGAAATTGAAAGGGAGATCTGACAAAAGCATACGAGTTAGAGAGAGGGAGATAGAGAGGAAGAGAAAGAGAAAGAGAAAGAGTGAGATGGAGAGAGAGAGAGAGTGAGAGAGAGAGAATCCTAATGAAGGAGTAACACGACAAAAAAGTAAAGGATAAATTTGCAAAGGATGATCATGCAAAAACGCAAAAGTGATAGCTTACAAAAACGTCAAAAAGAAATAGATAAACATATAGATAATAGCTTAAGGTGTAATACGATTAAAACGTAACAGACAATCTACGAAAAGTAAAGGACGTAAATAGTTTATTAAAATTATTACAAACCACTTTGACCTATGATGAGATTATAAATATTTAAAATATTAATTTGCAAAATATATAGATTTTATTGTAATCATTCATCACTAAACGTACATAAATGTACAACCTTGATACTTTTGATGCCAGGTAGTTCTAACATAAAATTCCTAAATTGAACGGACATCATTTGAGACGATCATAAGCGTTTTCTCAAGACAATCATCACATCGTAACACTTTTCCTTCCGAACATTTGCACATTCGCCCCTTTCCCATTAATTATTAAGGACGCCCACTACGAAGAGATGAGGGGAAAGTGGTCTCGGCCCGGTGGAAGATCCGACCTTTAAAATCTGATTTCGTCGACCCGTTTAAGAAGCAGAGCAATTAATAATATAAAAGTAATTAAACGTAACTGGGTCGGGTCGCGTGACCGCGGTGGATCAGAGCCGCTGGGAGAGGATGCTGGTGCACTCTGTATATCTCGCGCGAGGTCTGACGAAACTCAATCAATTAAACGTGAATCATTGGTTTCGTGCTTTATATTCACCTATTTGCAAATTAACGTGTTTTCTTGTTTTTCTACTCTCTTTTTATCATATCAGTAAATACAAAGATTAATCAGAAAAGGGTTGTAAAGTAAGTCATGGTTCAGTTGTTTTACACTGTTCATAAATAGAATTTTAATCGAACAACTCAGAGAGTTTAGTAAGTTTTCCCTCTTGCAAAGAGATACACAATAATTTACATGGCAGATCTCAACGGTTTGATTGTCTTAAGAATGAAACATGCTAATGGTAGTAATGACAGATCAGAATGATGCTCAGGAAAGGAATTTTGATTATCTTTAACAATGATGACGAGCTTTCACTTCAAGACGCTACCGGTATGCTAATAAACTTCAATCCTTTTTAAAAAGATGGTTCCTACTCACAGTAAGTTGTTTCGCAATAATCCGGATTTCGAGCCCTTTAGCTCATCATCAGGTTGAAGGGTTTCTACAAACACGTCTTTCGACATGAATTGCAAAAGTGGACATGAATTGCATTTTTGCAATTCATGTCGAGAGACTGTTTGTAGAAACCCTTCAACCTGATGATGAGCTAAAGGGCTCGAAATCCGGATTGTTGCGAAACAAGTTACTGTGAGTAGGAACCATCTTTTTAAAAAGGACTGAAATCCACACCCACTCCATCATTCATAATTTCTACTAATAAACTTCTTCTTTTTGTTTTAGTGTGTACGCACTTTAATGCTTTGAGTATCTTTATGAAGCTTAGAAGAGATTTGCGTCCTTCTGGGTTAGACTAGGAAGCAAGGGAAACAAAGGAACGATTTCTAAGACTTTTTGATTGTAATTTTTTCAAAATGAGGAAGAGACAAAGCCTGGAAACGATAAACGGCTCTGTTATCAAACAAAGAAAGTCCTGCTAAGCGGCCGGATGAGGAAACGAGGGTCGTGAACTTGTTTGATTGCTCTTCCCCGTCGTGGCGGACGATTAAGCGGATTCTTATTATTTCGGTTCACTTTTCCTCGGTGGTCTGGTCGTGATTCATACGCGAAAGCGTCCCGTTTCGTAAGAGACGTCAGTCCAAAATCCACGACGGAGCCCTTTCCCTGGAAAAGCCGTCAGCGATGACAATATCCCCGAAAATCCATGTTGGCGATAATCGACGCTGAACCGAGTTTTCCTTTTTTGGGCGTCGCCCTGGGAAAACATCTTCGCCTTCTCAATATAACAGTGGGAAAATAAATGCCCTATTGTGTATATGAAGTATACCAATTTTTTTTAACTATAAAAACTATAAAAAACTTCGCGATAACATATAAAATACCTCCATAAATTGTCTAGATAAAAGATTTAAAAAGAATAAACTTTAAGTTTTATCTTATTTCACAATCATATCTGTTCAAGATTCATAAATATTCATTATTTAAGCAAAAAAAGATTACGAAGGTCTTTTCCACATAGCTTTTTCCACTGTGAACATTTTGGTATCCGCTGACGAAATAAAATGTACATATACTTAAAACATCTTCTGGTCTTCCAGGTTTGACGAAAATATCACCTGAAGCATCCAGGTTTCCAAACAAATGAGAAAAGTTTGAGGTATTTTACTCATCCGATGATGGTTATATGATGAAGGCCTTCTCTACCACCTGTGAAGATTTATTACCGACTTATAAAACATACTCCGTAAACATACATGTAGATTTACTTCAAAACGCCTCGGGTTCTTCCATATTTGATGATGATAACAGCTACAATAGAACACAGCTTACACTGTTGTTTCTATTTGACGATGATGATGACGGTCTAATAGAGCTTTTCACATCTTTCAAGACATGGAAAATAGACCTAAATCATCTTAAAACTAGCAGACTGCCTTTTCTTCTCTGACAAAGATAAACTTTCATAAAATCTCCATTAAAGTTTAACAAGATATTAAGTTCTTCCTTTTGACGATGATGATGAAAGGTCTACTACACAGACATGCAAAATAACCGCGAATCATCTTAAAAGATGAGACTGGTGTTTTTTTTCCTAAATGGCAAACATAAAGATGCATTCATTCAAAGGCAAAGATTTATTTTATTTAAATCTCCATTTAAGTTTAAAAACACATCTGACGTGGTTTCTAGGATGATGATGGTATTCGTTGGAAGTTTGCGAACCTTTAATAAACAATAAAATCCTATATTGACGCCCATGTTAAGAATGTACATTCCAAAACAAACACAAAAATGTTTTGCTGATGATTCTGATGATTAAATAGTTTAAGGTTAAATGTGAGGTTCTTTAATACTTCGGTGATTACGATGATATCTGCTCGAACTCCCAAATCATTGTTACACTTCCAAAGCCGGAGTATTTTTCCTTATTTCACAACGATGATTACGATATTTTCTGGATCTCCTCAATTACAGTAATAGTCAAAAATATTAGGACGTATCGTTTCTAATGATGATGATGTCCAATTCAAATCATTTCAGTTTTGTTTATAGTGGCTCAAATCGTCTGAGGTTTTTCTGACAATCTTGATGATGTCCACTCTAATTACACATATGATCATTGAATTGTTAAATAATCTATTATTAATTATATAGACTTAATTTAATAAACTATTTTTCTTTAATTGACAATGATTACGACTTCAACAAGCAATTGTCGACACGTTTTCCATTTGTTCCTTTGATGTTCAAACTCCACAAATAATTACAAAATCGTCAAAAGTTCATATTGGATCATCATTCAAAATCCGCAAAAGGAGCAATTCCCAAACTCTTTTTGTGTTTTTTCTGTGATGATGCCGGCTTGAATTTCACCGATCATCAATGAAATGTTTCATTAATCAAATTATCTCATTTTACAGTAACAAGATTTAGTATTTTTCATTATATTGTTATGATTTTGATAACTGATCGAACCCAACCATTTTTAAAGCAAAGGTTATTGTTTAGTATGCTGATGAAGATTTTAGCTCGAATTCAACAAATCATTACCAAATTTATTAAAATAAGATTAACAATCTATTCATGATGATGATGATGTCTGCTTAAAGGTTGCATATCATCAATGAATTGTTAGAAGTCAAGTTCATTCCTATTTATGATGATCCGGTCGAACTGCAACTGTTTTGAATTTACAGTGTTTTTCTTCAAACTATGATTATGATGATGGCATCTTGAATTGTTGCAAATTGTTAGTCAGGTTAACAATTTATTCATGATAACGAGATCGCATTTTTTCTTAATTTGATGATGATTCCGATGCTGACGATGATGTTTGCTCAAACTTTAAATCATCACCGATGACTAGCTAGTAAAGTTCAAGTATATTTAAGTTTTTTTAAATTATTGTATTACTATTTCGAGGATAATTGTTTTCTGGTCGAAAATCATCATTTTTTAAAGTCAAAGAGGATTTTCCTCGTTTGATGATAATGTTAGCTAGAGTTGAGCAAATCATTATTAACTTTAGTTAAGTTAACAATTTATTATTGATGAAGAGATTATTTTTTTGCATTGTATAAATTCACTTTTTTCCATATCCTACATGTATTTGTTAAATTTAAACAATGTTTGTAAATCCCAGGCCCTGAAGATGATCTCAATAAAGATCGAAACGTTGGCACGATAAAGCAAATATTTTTCTGAAACCTACGTCACACCAGCCCGCATCTCACGATTTCCGAATAATCATGAACTAACGGTCACTCATCACCACACAATTTATTATTGATGAAGAGATCAGGTCTTTTTTCAATTTAATGATGGTGATGTTGATGATGTACGTTCTAACTCCAAAATTGATAGATTGATGTCGTACAAATTCTTAAAGTGTTGCCTATTTTTAGATGTTTATAATGTAAATATCCAACTATTTGATGGTGATGATGATGATGATGATGATGATGATGATGATGACGACTCGAACTTCTCATATCTGATATCAACAATGAATTTTTTCAAGTCCTATTTATTAAGGCAAGACCTTGTATTGGTCATTTTATTATGTTTTTGATGATTATTGTCAGGTCGAACTCTGCCATTTTTAATGCGTTCTTTTCCTTATAACTGATGGTCTTATATGGTTATGATGATGATGATGTTACTTCGTGATGACGAATGATGACGATATCTGCTCTAACTCCACAAATGTACCAATTCTTTATGTGTGCCTTTTTTTTTCGATGTTGGCCATTGAAAGATCGAGAAATTTTATTGTCTTTATGAAGGTTATGATGATAGTAATATATGCTTGGAGTCTACAGATTGAAGTCCGTTTTTCCTTTGTTTTCATAATGTTGATGATATTTCCTCGATTTCGTAAATTTCCATTAGAAGGGTTAAAGTCGGTTTTTCCTTTTTTTTATATTGTTGATATCCGATGGAAAAATTGAAACTAATTTTTATTTCTGCTTTATTTACTGACTTAAATAATCGCATTTCCTTTGTGGTGATGTCGATGTTAACTTGCTTTTTAAAAATCATAATTATTTAATAAATAATTGGTGAGGTTTCGACAAAATTCACCCCTATTAGAAGATGAATCTCTTTTATAGCTGAGACCTTTAGTTATGAAAAAATTCGTTCTAAAATCAAATTTCACTGTTTGAATTTTAAAAGAATGTGCAAAATCCGAAACGTGTTTTCCCGTTTCCTCAATCTTGATCGTATCCCCAATCTGGAAATAATTTGCAGCATCCTGCAGCCATGCATTGCATTCTCGCCTTCAAGGGAGCCAGCCAGATTAATGGCAAGATGGAAGGCCGTCGTTGTTACGCTCTTTCGGTTAAAGGTCGGGGAATCTTGTTTACTTACGTAAGAGAAGTCTAGGTCGATCATCCACTTGAGATAACCACCAATTTGGTATCTGGGTCATAGTGTCCAGAGGTTGCATTGTTCCCCTGTTCGCTCGCTCTGTCCCGTTGATCGCATTATTTACACCGACTGAATATTTATTAACAAGTTGCAACCTCTTTCCGGTCATATGAATCATGATTAAGACGAAAATCCCTCAAATTTTGACAAAAACTGCGTGAAAAAGCGGACTGTTTTTGTCTTTATTTCATTTGTTTTAGATGAGACGAAATAAATTGTAAATTAGAATCTTTGTTTAATTATTTTGTTTACACGTACTGAAGTTTAGTAACTTGCACTGATCATGTTTTTTACTAAAAATGCTGTTAAAACGTTAAAAAAAACCACCGGCGGTGGATGAAATGATGGCCTATAGCCTATCATGATAAACGCTGACATATATCTTCCTTTTTTTTAAATTGTTCGTTGATGCAAATAGTTTTTAAAACCAATTTACAAATCATGAGTCACAGAATTTCGTTATTTATGTTAAAAATATGAAGTACTTTTCCTTAATGAGGATAACGTTATATATTCAAATTTCACAAGTCATTAAAAGGTTAAAATTCTGAGTCTTTCCTTGTACAGTAATGATGAATATGACGTACAATCGAACCCCTCAATGAAAATAATTGTAAAAATTATTAGGGTGATGGTGATGGAGTCCTTAGTAAAAACGTGAAAATGAAATTTCTATACTATTTAATAGTCACAATCATTTTTCTAAATATGTTCACGTGCGTAGATTTAATTAATAGAAATTTGTATGAATTTAAATGTACCTCGTGCTAGTTTTTTTAAGCCAAAAATTTTAAAACAAAATAAAATCGCTCATTGTGGTGTAAATGTAATTGTACAGATCATAACCCCAGCGAACGATGCCGTAGAAACAATGTTTCAATCATTGAAAAAGAAAATCAAAAAAATTAAAAACATATACAATCGGAGTACTGTTGACAATGATGAAGCTGACGAAAGTTGTTGAAATTCTACAATCATTAAATTTTCTTAAATTGTAGTCATTGTTTAAAATTATTTTATATATACATAGAAGTGTGAAAAATAGGTTAAAATGGAACAAAAGCGCTTCCGGTGGTGGAAACGAGCTTATACAAGTATAACCTTTCATAACGATGACGCATAAGCCATTTTTTCGATTAAAAAACCCCCACCTTTTTAATGGGTTTAGTGGGAAGCTGTGCATTCACCCGATACCTTGGGATAACAGGTGTCCTGGGGGACTTGACATTCCTGGAATTGAACTTGAGCGCCCCTGTTAGCGCCTTAACCCCACCGCTCTGACTCACGCAGCCGATCGTTCGGCCAGTTTCTTTTGCATCTCCGAAGTGTGAAACAAGACTCTGAAAAACTGTCCGTTCTGTCCGCAGATCTCCCCTGGTGTTATGCATTTTTCGGACCAGCCCGACAATGTTGCAGAGACGCAGTTGGCTCATCCGGCTCAGTGTGGTCCTAAACATCATCGTCGTCCTTTACGTCGGGGCGCATATGTACTACCAGTGAGTAAATCTTTTTATCATTTAAAACAAAACGATTGGTTAATAAAAGTCACTCAACAATATACGAACAGACCTTTTAGGGAGAAACCAGCAAAAAAACCCACATCCTCCTATAATAAATCCTTCCAACTTACTATCTTATCACAGGTTGTTTCCAATAGTAAAAAAACCTTTTCCTACTCCATAATCAAGGTGATAGTGTTCTGCCACTTAGAGAATAATTGCAGAGTGTGTCTTAAGATAAAATCCACCTGACTCACCTAGTCCATTATGTAATAGTCCAGTAGCTGCAAAAGTCGACATGGAAGCGATCCTCATTAAAATGCATGTCATTAGCATAGTTTTAGATTGGCTTTTGATTATCCTATTTAATTTTATTGCCATTCTTTACTGATTTACTGATAGCGATGTGTGCAATTTTGTGACTACGTTGTGATTAGATGATTCACAACAAATCAAACGATTACAGTCCATTGCAATCTACAGATTCGTTGAACTGTTGTTAAAAAAAAAGATACCAACAACTTGATAGAGAGAAGAAAAAAGAATAAGGATATAAAAATAATTAGAGAGTAGAAGAATGGAACAAAGTTAAAGAATGGGAAAGAGAGAGAGAGAGAGTGAGAGATAGACTGAAGAAAAAGAATGACGATAAAAAAATTAAAATAATTAGAGAGTAAAGAATGGAACAAAGAATGAGAGAGAGAGAGAGAGAGAGAGAGAAATAGAAATAGAGAGAGAGAGAAATAGAAATAGAGAGCGGAAAAAAGAATGAGGTATAAAAATAATTCGAGAGTACAAGAATGGAACAAAGAGAGAGAGAGAGAGAAGGGGGATAGTAGAAAAAATAATGAGGATAAAAATAATTAGAGAGTAGAAGAATGAAACAAAATTAAAGAATGAGAGAGAGAGAGAGAGAAAGCAGAAAAAAGAATGAGGATATAAAAATAATTAGAGTAGAAGAATGGAAAAAAAGGAGAATGAGAGAGAGAGAGAGAGAGAGAGAAAAATAGATAGCAGAAAAAAGAATGAGGGTATAAAAATAATTAGAGAGAAGAAGAATGGAACAAAGAGAGAGAGAGAGAGAGAGAGAGAGAGAGAGAGAGAGAGAGAAATAGAGAGAGGAAAAAATAATGAGGTATAAAAATAATTCGAGAGAAGAAGAATGGAACAAAGACAAAGAGAGAGAGAGAGAGAGAGAGAGAGAGAGAGAGAGAGAGAGGAGAGAGAGAGACAGAGAGAGAGAGAAAGTGAGAGATAAAGGGGGAGAGAGAGAGAAATAGAGAGCAGAAAAAAGAATGAGGATATAAAAATAATTAGAGAGAAGAAGAATGGAACGAAGAGAGAGAGAGAGAGAGAGAGAGAGAGAGAGAGAGAAAGCAAGAGAGGTAGAGAAATAGAGAGCAGAAAAAAGAATGAGGATATAAAAATAATTAGAGAGTAGAAGAATGGAAAAAAAAGAGAATGAGAGAGAGAGCAGAAAAAAGAATGGAGATATAAAAATAATTAACAATACTAAATAATAATAGTTAATATAAAAATAACAGTAGGAGAGAGAATGAAAGGAAGGAAGGACGGAAAGAATGAAGGAAGGAAGGAAGGAAGAAAGAGAGAACGAGAGAGAGAAAGATAAATGGATATAGAGAAGTATATACGTAGATAGAAATCACAGGCGGACGTTCATCAATCCACAAAAGAAAAGCCAAATCACGATTAGAAATAAAAATTGGCAAGCTTTTATTCCGTCGTCGGTTAAACGTTAATTATCTAATTTCTCTTCTGTCTTTTAATTAATTTTATACGTAGGAAAGTAAATTTGGCTTTCTCATCAATTGAAAGAGCACAAACACACAACACATCTAGATATGTGTGAATTTTTGAAGAATGTTGAATGAACGTCTAGTTGTTGAGCTCTGGGCCTCGTTCAGAATGTTTGCCATGTTGGATAAGCCCTGTAAAGGCGATGATAGCGGTGCAATTATGGCTTCTTTTATACCTTTGTGATTGATGTATTGAAGCGCGGTTTTGGGGGTGACGTGGTGCGATGGAAAGTGCTATCCCGTCGTCGGGGAACAATCGGAGAACCCGTTGCCCCTTCTGTGTCCGAACTGACACAAAACACAGCCCGATTAATCGATACTTTTGAAAAAGAGTCGATGAAGTCGTCTTGTTCACCGTCGATAAAGCGAGACAAAACGGACCTAAAATTGGTTAAATTGATCGAATCATACGATTCGCAACTCGTGAACGATTCAACCTACCAATATTTTCATAAGTCATTTAGCAAGATATAGAAAATCTTTTTTGATGGTTGATATTCATTGATGTTAAATTCATGTAAATTCATGTTCACACGTTTAAAATTCAAGTTCGCTTTTACAACGTAAATACTTCTCCAAGAAGAAAATAAATTTACAATAGGACGTAAAATGTTTAATTAAGCCTTCGAGTTTCGATTGCCTAGTGGTGTCTTTGTCATTATCACGAGGCCGAGGCCGTCGGTCACGAAGTCCTTCTGAGCTGGAAGAAAAGGGTCGCCGGTTAATTTCTGAGGCCGGGGATGAGAGGTCGATCATCGATTATTTCGCATCGGTACGAAAATCTACGAGGATGACTGTACGAAAAAAAGAAGAAGAAAGGGTATCCAGGTATTACACCGAGTGACGATATCCCTGGGACTGACGGTTCACGGAGTCATCACTCTTGTCATATTCAGCTTTCCCTTGGAGTTGATGTTGATTAAATTGTTTAAACGATCAGTTTTGACAAACCAACGAGAAAACTACTTCAAATTTAAAAAAAAAAAAAATGGATCAATTAATCGGCAAACGCAAGCATACTTTTCACGTGGGATCGCAAAATAGTTAAAATACCTTGTACCACCGTGGAATTATTTAATAAAAGATAAATAAAAAATTAATATGTTCAGTTTTTTATCAAAAAATTCTATATTTATCCAAAAATATAGAAACAATTTTTTTCTTAAGTTTAAACGGATTGGTTTATCTCCAAATAACTAACTGTGGCCCTTTTTTCTCCAAGGTTCGCCTAACCAAAACACTTCATATATACAGTATTAAACCAAATTATCCTTAATTATTTATATATATATTTTTTTATGGTGTACTTCTGATTTTGTGAAACTCCATAGTAAGCAGTTGGGAAGGAAATAATTGTCTTTTCTACTTTTGTTTTGAGGAACTAACGAGAAAACTACTTCAAATTTAAAAAAAAAAATGGTTCAATTAATCGGCAAAGGCAAGCATACTTTTCACTTGGGATCGCAAAATAGCTAAAATACCTTGTACCACCGTGGAATTATTTAATAAAAGAGAAATAAAAAAAATTAATATGTTCACTTTTTTATCAAAAGATTTTATATTTATCCAAAAATATTTAAACAATTTTTTCTTAAGTTTATACGAATTGGTTTATCTCCAAATAACATAACTGTGACCCTTTTTTTCTCCAAGTTTCCCCTAACCAAAACACATATACAGCATTGAACCAAATTATCCTTAATTATTTATCTATCTTTTTTAAAAATTTTATGGTGTACTTCCGATTTTGTGGAACTCCATAATAGGCAGTTGGAAAGGATATAAATTGTCTTTTCTACAATAGGTACCTACAGGTAATAGGTACTACACCTATTGTGGAAAAGACAATTTCCTATCCATCATCTTAATCTTGTTTTTTAATAATGGCTAATAATGCTTTCAAGAAACTGTCAGTTAAGGTTATGATCAAACAATTTCTCTCCAAATTTTAAGTTTTAAATCAAGCCGTGATATATATTTTGTTCGTAATTTTTAAAATATCAATAAAAAGGTAAAACTGACAGTTAGGCTTATGGCCACTCAGTTTATCTCACCAATTATATTCTCCAAATACCATAATTGTGGCCTTTTTTTCTAGGTTCGTCAAACAGTTAAAACACTTCACACAACACCGTTTTAAACAAACTAGGTTCTTATTTTGTTATTATCCATTTTATAAAAGATAAATAAAGACATGAGGCTTTCAGTTAAGTAATTACGAGATAAAAATATTATTAAGAGATAAAAAAGTCACGATAGGTCAAGTGGTAGAGCAGCGTCTAGTCTAGCCGAAGATCGTGGGTTCGAATCCCGCTCGTGGCACTGACTTTTTTTATCTCAACTAAAAACCTTAATTAATATCATTTAAGGTTATGACCAATCAGTTGCTCTACAAATACTATTTGGAGTGGTCGTTTTGTCTCTTAGGTTCACCAAACAGTTTAAAAGCCTTTTATGTAAAGTTTTAAAGCTCTTATTTTGTTGTTGTGGCAAAAAATAAATAAGAAGATGGTGTCAGTGACTCTGTTTTCCCCTCAAAATACTGCAGTTGAGGATCTTTTTCTCTTAGGTAAATTTATACAGTCGATGTATCTCATGTACACAATTTAAAAGCAAATTGGTTCTCTTTTTATTTTTATTAATACATTTGTAAAAGTTCAATAAGAACGCGAGGCCGGCAGTTAAATGTTAAGTGTTTAAATGAAATTATTATATTTTTTGTTAGCGATAATTTTTTTAAAGGAACTAAATAAGAATGTCATGCTGTCAATTGAAGTTATACCCAATCAGTACCAGAATTCATCTCCTATGTTCACCAATACAATTAAAACCCTTATATTTACAGTTTCAAACCACGTTGGTCGTGTTAATTGTAATTAATAATTTATAAAAGATAACTAGGAAGTGAGGGCGTCAGTTGAAGTTATGGCCAAATCTTCTCGAAATGCTATAACTGTAGACCATTTGCCCTCTAAAGTTAGCCAAATAATTAAAACTCCTCATATTTATAGTTTTAAATCAAATATAGATATATTTTTTTAATATTCATGTAGTAAAAGGAACGTAAAACATAAATTCACTAGTTTCCGTGGTCCGCTTGACCAATTAATATCTTTCAATTTATCAAAGTTTTTAATTGAGATAAAAAAGTCAGTGTCACGAGCGGGATTCGAACCCACGACCTTCCGCTAGTTACGCCGCTATTCTGTAGAATCTACTAGCTAAGTTTGTAACACGAGTAGCCGAACCCTGTATAAGCACAAATCTGCCCGTGTATGCCCATGTTACAGAGTTGAGGCTATCAATTCTCGCAGTCCACCGGCAATTCCAGCTTTTATAATTTTCAATAAATTACCCCCAGGTCTCGAGAATCACCCATTTCGGGTGTCGGCAGTCCGGGGTCAGTCCTCGGTCTTATCCCTCCAGCTACCGAGGTTGTGGCTCCGGGTGATGTCAACAGCCAGGTCGACCCCACGCGAAGTTACAAACCCATTCACACTCTCACTCATTCTTAAATGCATTCCTCCTATTTACTTACGATTAATTCAATTAGGGTGGTGGTATGCTCGATAATTCCTCCATCACCCTCTCATATTAGACATTCACGCTAATAAGTACTCTCACTCAATACACGTTAGGACACAAATCTATCATTACTACCATTACTACATACAATCAACCAACTATCTCTCATAAAAGCGCCTAAAAATGGAAAAGAACCATTTTTTCTACAATAACAAAATTGATTCGGTTGGTAGGATTAAAGTAATTTTGATTTCATTTCCTTCATCTGTCAAAAATACTAAATTTTACTCCCATCTGAGAAGTTGTTCCAAAAGAACTTGTCCTTTTATAAATTTTTTTGTAACATTCTAGGTTTTTAAGTGTTTAACTAATGAAGGTTTTTTTACTAGCTACTCCTTCATGATAGTCGCTGTTTCTTAACGTAATCCTTACATATAGCTCAAGTGGTACAGTAGCGGCGTATCGAGCCGAAGGTCGTGGGTTCGAATCCCGCTCATGACACTGACTTTTTTCTCTCAACTAAAAACCTTAACTAATTGTAAAACATAAAGGTATAATTAATCAGTTTGTATTCAATTACTATGATTGTCTCTTTTTTTCTCCTAGGTATTTAACTCCTCGTACATTCAGTTTTAAATCTTTAAATCAAGTTTTTCCATATTCTTGTCTCTTAAACGTGACATTAAGAAAATGATACTGTACGTTTTGGTTAAATACAATAATAATCGATTGATTCTAAATACTACATTTTTCTTTCCTATGTTGGTCAAACAATTAAACCACCTTGTATGTTCATGCTTGAACTTTTTATGTACATAGTCTATAAGCAGCACATATGTAGGCTAGAAGATGATCTGAAAAATTGTTTTTAGAGGTTAAAGATTTCTTATTATATTCAAAGATATAAAAGATAGTAAAAAAACGCGTCAGAAGACATAATTCATGACAAATTAATGGTTTATTAATATACGTATCTATGTAGTTTCATAAATTACTTAATTTTATGCTAATATCCATTGTTGTCGTGACAAGGTGGCTAATTTGATTTTAAAACCGATATCATCCGCTAATAGTTTTATATACCTTAATCAGAGAGAAAACGTTGTTTGGGGTTTTTCAAACATTTTATTACCGCCTCTTTTTTATACATTTGATTTATACATGTCAGCGAGCCAGGTAATTTTCCGAAGTTGACGGGCTGTTAAAAAGGTACGCCCTTGCGAAACACGGAGGTCGTTCCAGCCGCGAAAATTATTTGGTCAGGAGTGACATATTTGCAGTCATAATGGAAAGTGACCCAAATACGGTTCTATTTTAGTCGGGCTTGCCCGTTTGAGCCAAAACGACTATTTTCAACGTTCATTTGTATCAGAGTGTATTAGTAGAATAAATTATTGACAGGGAATGGAGAGCTTGAGAGGGGAAAAAAAGAGCTATTATTTATAGAGAAATATGCGTTTTCTGTCAAGCGTCAATAAGATGACACCAACTATTGATTGAAAACAATCATCTCGGGTCGAACTAATTTTGGCTACGAGTCGCAAATCGGACGTTTATGCGCCGTTTTAAGTGTTCAGCAAACCTAGAAGATCAAAGATCCAAAAGAGAAATAAATTTGGGAAAAACTAACTGAGCATAACTTCCACTGACGGTTTGAAATTCTTATTTCTTCATGAAAAATTATTACTAACAAAAAATAAAATAATTAACCTAATGAACCTAGAAAATAAAATGTAGAAAATAATAGTTTTTGGAGAGAAATTGAAGGGTCATAACCTTAACTTACAGTATCGCGTTCTTATTTATCTTTTACAAACTTATTGATAAATAAATAAGGACCAATTTGGTTTAAAATTGTACAATGTGATTTGACTGTATACGTGATCCTAGGAGAAAAAACATCGACAACTACAGTATTTGGAGAAAACCCGAATGGCCCTAAATTCATAAACTTAACTGACAATATCACCTTCTTATTTATATGTTACAAAATTTATTAACAAAATAAATACCAATTTGGTTTAAAATTGTACATAAGAGGTGATGCAACTTTTGGACTAACCTAGGAGAAAAAAGATCTAAAATTATAATATTTAGAGAGGCTAACTGAGCATAACTTCAAATGACTGGTTAAAATTCTCACGACTTCCTTTAAAAAAATATTATTAACTTCACTAATTTCGTGGTCCGTTTAACTAATTAATATATTACAATTAATTAAGGTTTTTAGTTGAGATAAAAAAAGTCAATGGCGCGAGCGGGATTCGAACCCACCATCTTCGGCTAGATACGCCGCTGCTCTACCACTTGAGCTATCGTGACCTCCCGCTCGTGCCATTGACTTTTTTATCCCAACTAAAAACCTTAATTAATTGTAATATATTAATTGGTCAAGCGGACCACGAAATTAGTGAATTTAATGATTAAAAATTGAAGTATACTTCACTAAAGCTCTCCGCGGCCATTTCATTTGTCGCCGAGAATCTAATCCGATTACGCGACATTTGAAAAATGGCAAAAAAGAGGGAAAATTCAAAAGGTAGGGTTGAGATGGGAAGTTAGTGTCCGAGTGGATCGAGGTGACGATAGCTCAAGTGGTAGAGCAGCGGCGTATCTAGCCGAAGATCGTGGGTTCGAATCCCGCTCGTGCCATTGACTTTTTTATCTCAACTAAAAACCTTAATTAATTGTAATTATTATTAACAAAAACCAAAACAATTTAATTTAAAACGTACATATAAGTGGGTTATCGTATTGGTGAACCTAGCATAATTTCTCTCTTAAAAAAATTATTATTAAAAAGAAAATATAATTCGTTTATAACTGTACATTTGAGGTGGTTTGACAGTATGGGTTTGAACCTGGGAAACAAGTCCTCAATTAACATGTATTTTGTAGAGAAACTCATTGGTCATAACTCATAACAATAACTGAAATACATTACTTACTTTCTTATTTCTTAGTTTAAAAATTATTTCTAACAAAGAAAATATAACAATTTGTTTTATAACTGTAGATATGAGACGTTTTAAATGTTCGGTGAACCAAGAAGAAAAAATATTACAATTATATCATTTAACAATTTGATTTAAAACTACATATAAACTGGATTCACCGTATTGGTGAACTTGAAAAGCCTGAAGAAAACCTGAATAACGTGAAAAAAGATCTAAAATTATAATATTTGGACTAACTGTAACTAACTGAGCAAAACGCCAACCGACAGGTTGAAATTCTCATGACTTTTTTAACAAAAAAATATAGCAATTTGATTTAAAACTGAACATATAGGGTGGGTTACCGTATTGGTGAACCTAGATTAAAAAAATTATTACTTAGAAGAAAATATATTTCGTTTATGACTGTACATTTGAGGTGTTTTGACAGTATAGATGAATCTAGGAAAAAAGTCCTCAATTAACATATGTATTTGTAGAGAAACCGATTGGTTATAACTCATAACAACTGATAGACTTATTACTTACGATATGAGACGGTTAAATGTTCGGTGAACTCAGAAAAAAAAATCACGATGATATCATTTGGAAAGAAACTAATTGGTCATAACCTCAACTGACAGCCTCTCGCTCTTATGTACCTTTAAAAAAATATTAATACAGATAATAAAGAAAGATTTGGTCTACAACTGTACCTATGAGGTGTTTGTGAAGTAGGTGAATCTACGCAAGCAAAAACAAAACAAAATATGCTAATTGGTCAAACCAAAATAAAAGGACCAATTTGGTCTAATGTTGTTTACACAATTTTGAGGTGTTATGATTGAATAGGAGAACATGGCAGAAAAAAGATATACAATTGTTGGACATAAACTGGTCATAACTTCAACGGACAAACCTATTTTCTAGTTTCCTGAATTATTATTACTTTTAAAGACAATTTACGGACAGAAAAATCGACATCTCTACGCATCAATAGAAACATAAAAATACATTTTAAAAAACTAGCTACACAATAAACAAGCTTGTTACAAAAATAAAATACCGATGTACTCTTTTTGTAAATTTAGAAATGTATTCACGTATCGAAAGGAGATAAATATACAGACCGACTTCTGAAGAAGGCTGAAAAACGACTGACATACAAAACCAGCTAAAATAGGCTACGAGGATGACAAGAAATACAAGTACAAGATAAATTAGCAATACACAGAAATTTACTATATTTTATATTTTTAATTTACTCGTTTTGGCTTATCTTCGATGTGCTTGTCTGATTTTTCGATATTGTCTTTCTATGTGGCTGCTCATTTATGAAAAGGCAAAAAATCTATATTCTCAAAACTAGAGACTAGATTTCTTCTATGCAGTTGCACATGTTGTTTGCCACCACATACGACGGATCTAATTATCTATCCGAATCTGTAGGTTAAATTTTATAGAGCATATTTTTGCATATTTGATGAATATCGCCTATTTGAAGGATTTTTACGTAAAGTCGCATTTATCGCGCAAAATTAGTAAAATATTATATTGGTTTTCGGGGGAAGCATAAAAAAAATCTGTAAAACGAAAAGTTGGTTTAATCCGAAGAAAACTGAAACAGGGAAGAGAAGAATGTAGAAATACCGACAAAAGAAATAAAACCCCTTCTTAGGTCTTATTTCAGTATTCAATATTCTCACAAATTTTAAGTGACCGTAGGCACTGTTTTACGGAAGACAATTTAGAGAAGTACTTGTTTATTAACATTAATTATACTCAATTAGTATAAAATATTGGGTTGTCCGGAAAATAATGCAGGATTTTGGTATTAAACAAAAAAAAAGAAACTAGTTACTTTAAAGCAATGTTCTTTAATCAAAATAATTTCCCATACTCTCAATACATTTCTCCCAACGTGTTGGTAACTTATTAATTCCGTCTGAGTAGAATTCAGAATTTTTAGAATTGATAAAGTCAATAAATGCATTTTCCAGTTCCGTTTGATTTTTGAATATTATGTGTTGTAAGTAGTGGTCCAGGTGTCTAAAAAAATGGTAGTCAGTAGGCGAGAGGTCCGGAGAGTAGGGTGGGTGAGGCAAAGTTTCATAGCCAAGCTCCAATAATTTTTGTGACGTTACACGTGACACATGTGGTCGAGCGTTGTCATGCAACAAAATGGGCCCTTTCCGATTGACCAAAGAGGGCTTCATTACTGCCAATTTCTGATGCATGGTATTAATTTGGTTACAGTATGATTCAGCATTGATGGTTTCGCCAGGATTTAAGAAGCTGTAGTGTATTAAACCAAATGAAGCCCACCATACCGTAACCATTACCTTTTTTTGATGAGTTGGGGGCTTTGGAAAATGTATTGGAGCTTCTCCTTTGTCGAGCCACTGTCCAGAACGTCTAGTGTTATCGTAGAGAATCCACTTTTCGTCACATGTAACAATTCTGGCCAGAAATGGGTCATTTTTGTTTCGACAAAGAAGTGATGCACAAACATCAAAGCGCTGATTTTTTTGGCGATCGTTTAATGAGTGTGGAACCCAATTTTCGAGTTTTTTCACTTTTCCAATCGCCTTGAGGTGGTCAGCGACGGTCGTTTTACTGACTTTGAGTTGCTCTGCAAGTTCTCGAACAGTTGTTTTGGGGTTTTCTTCCACCACTGATCGCAGAACATCATCATTAAGAGAGGAAGGCCTTCCACGACCTTCTTCATCTTCAAGGCTGAAATCTCCCTCCCGAAATTTTTTAAACCACCTTTGCACAGTGCACTCATTAACACAACCCTCGCCCCAGACTTGGTTAATGTTTCTAGCCGTTTGGGCTCCGCTTCGGCCGAGTTTAAACTCGTAAAAGAAAATCGTACGAAATTCTCGCTTTGACATTATAAGGATGACTGAATTATTTCCAAGTAGCGGAATGCTACAGAGGTAAACAAACAATATCATTTGGAACAAATGAGTAATCCTGTAAACGTAAACAGAATATTTTATATAGATTTTTTTTAATGAAAACTTAAAATCCTGCATTATTTTCCGGACAACCCGATATATAATTTAATTATATAAATGAAAAAATATTTTTATTAAATGTAAATAAACTCTAGGGGGCGTCGGTGGCCGCAACTGTGGCGTTGACACGGCACTCATCTCTATAAAGTAAAGGTCCCGGGTTCGAACCCAGCGGCCCTGCATTCGAACCTGACATACAAATGGGCTTTTTTCAAAAACATCGGCACTTCGAGGGTTCAAATAAACTCATAAAGTATGGTGATTAGTGACTGTTAATCGATATTTATTTAGAGATCGTGAGATGTGGTCTGGTGTGATGTAGGTTTCAGAAAAACATTTTCTTTATGCCAACGTTTCGATCTTTATTGAGATCATCTTCAGGGCACTCTCGACACGACACGCAAGAATGACACAATTACACAGAAGACAAACACTTTGAGCCCTGAAGATGATCTCAATAAAGATCGAAACGTCGGCACGAAAAAGAAAATGTTTTTCTGAAACCTAAACTCATAGTTCAAATACCCTTAAAAGTAGTTGAAAAAAACACTAAATACTTGTGTATTTTAATTATTTTTAGTTTTAAAGATTTTTATATCTATTTCGTTTAATGATCTATATTTCATGTTAAAAGTTACTATGATAGTAAAAAACTGGTTTACTGCATACCACTGCATTTTTTAACGTATTAACACTGCATATTATTGCATATTTCAGGGCTTTCAACTGCATATTTTGGCAATTGTTACTGCATAAAAATGCGGTCTCTGCTCATAACCATGCAGAGTATATGGACAAATGTCACAATATTTTTGTAATGTTTCAGGAACAGGAGATCTAGTGATGGGGTTTTCGACGTTACAGGGGGTGCCGTCGTCGTCCCGGAAGGCGGCAGAGCGGGCGAAGCTTCCCGGAGGATCCTGCTGGACATCGGCTCACTACCGCCGAGCTTTGTCGCACCGAGCACCAACACACTCGGTAAGTGGTGATTCATTAAAAAAAAAAAAAAAAAAAAAAAAAAAAAAAAAAAAAAAAAAAAAAAAAAAAAAAAAAAAAAAAAAACCTAACATTGAAGCTTAATCATTAATGGAAAAAATCGTGTCGAACCTGCAGTACTTTTTCTACGATTGCATCCAGGGGGGAAAACAACAACTACCTGGATCCCGGCCAAGGTTCGACTTGGTAAATGTTGCCAATTGGATAAACCCGATTTCACATTTGGAACATCAACGACTATTTTCTGACTGTCTTTTGCAGCGCGAGAATAAACAAAACACTCAAATAACTTGGCCGGACTTCGCCTTTAAAATAAACCGTTTCAATTCCTACGTGCCGACTAAAAACGTAACATACAAGAAAACACAACTACCTTTTATTTAAGGTAATTTAAATCCTTTTGTATGGTGTTGTCTTGTGGTAAAATGGTATGTTAACAATGGATTGTACTGTACGTGATTTCATGGTCTCGATTAAGGTTGGAAGCTAGTTGAGCCTCATAGATTTAGTATAATGGTATCGAGGAGCCTTTTGTTCTCAAGTACACGGTTAATTAGTCAGTAGATTTAGGTAGTTGTTTTCAACTAGGAGAAGATTTAAAATTAAAGACTAAAAAGAGAAAGATGCCCCGGACGGAAAATTTTTACCTTTAGATTTACAGAGTGCACCTTTTTGTGAACCACTGCTCTAAGTATAAGTGATTCTGGATATTTCAGAGTCAGGATTTGGCGATAATATGTTGGGATATATTGTAAATAGCAACGGAACCAGTGGAACTTTTATAACCTTTATCGACCTTTTTATATTATTGTACCAAAAATCGTTAACACGAACGTTTTTTAAATCCTCTGAGTTTCTATCGCCTCCCTCGATTTATTTTGACCACGTGCCACATTAACAACATGCACCGATGCACATATTCTTGGTGATTTTCGAAGTGGAAGAGATCTGTTTTGAAGCGGAAATCCAAATTGGTAGACTAATCTGTTAGTTTCCGAATATATTTACCAAAAGATATAGTTAACAATATATTAAAATATTTAAAACTAAAGACGGTTTACAGTACAAATGATAACCAAATTCAAATTCAATGTTAAGCCCCTGCATTGCTAACAACTTAAACGAGATGGTCGTCAGTACTGAAAATGTAAAGATTACTTCTTTCAATTAATTAATCTTTTTATGTAAGGTTTTGGTTGAAATGAAAAAGTTAGTGTCACGAGCGGGATTCGAGCCCACGACCTTCGGCGCAATACGCCGCTGTTCTAACCACTTGAACCACGATAGCTCAAGTGGTTAAAGCAGCGGCGTATTGAGCCGAAGGTCGTGGGTTCGAATCCAGCTCGTGACACCAATTTTCTCATTTCAATCCAATACCTTACAAAAAAGATTAATTAATTGAAAGAAGGTATTTGGTCAATCGGACCACGAAATATAACGGAGTTAATTTTAATTTTTGTAACAAACCAATTTGGTAAAGTGGTTCAACTAGATATTTTCGAAAATGTGTCTTAATAGTATTTCATACTTTGATTTTGTCAATTGAAATATGTTAAGGGTCAGAAGCTAGCCTCGACCTGCTTATATCCCTGACATCAGAGATAACCTGACTAAGGGGACCGAGCAAAGAAGTAGATTTCTTGACAAAACTCCTTTAAACGACTCCTCCTCATAAAACATATATTTGAACCACTTGGTCAAGTTATGAATCAACTAGTTGCTCTCTTGTAGTAATTATTCTGTTTTTCTGTCTTTATTATTATGTCTTTTTATGTAAGGTTTTGGTTGAAATGAAAAAGTTAGTGTCACGAGCGGGATTCGAACCCACGACCTTCGGCTCAATACGCCGCTGCTCTAACCACTTGAGCTATATGTAAGGATTACGTTAAGAAACAACGACTATCATGAAGGAGTAGCTAGTAAAAAAACCTTCATTAGTTAAAAACTTAAATAATAACCTAGAATGTTACAAAAAAATTTACAAAAGGACAAGTTCTTTTGGAACGTCCTCTTCTCAGATGGGAGTAAAATTTAGTATTTTTGACAGATGAAGGAAATGAAGTCAAAATTACTTTAGTCCTCCCAACCGAATCAATTTTGTTATTGTAACAAAAAAGGGTTCTTTTCCATTTTTAGGCGCTTTTGTGAGAGGTAGTATGTAGTAATGGTAGTAATGATAGATTTGTGCCCTAACGTGTATTGAGAGTGAGAGTATTTATTAGCGTGAATGTCTAATATGAGAGGGTGATGGAGGAATTATCGAGCATACCACCACCCTAATTGAGTTAATCGTAAGTAAATAGGAGGAATGTATTTAAGAATGAGTGAGAGTGTGAATGGGTTTGTAACTTTGCGTGGGGTCGACCTGGCTGTTCACATCACCCGGAACCCCAACCTCGGTAGCTGGAGGGATAAGACCGAGGACTGACCCCGGACTGCCGACACCCGAAATGGGTGATTCTCGAGACCTGGGGGTAATTTATTGAAAAATATAAAAGCTGGAATTGCCGGTGGACTGCGAGAATTGATAGTCTCAACTCTGTAACATGGGCATACACGGGCAGATTTGTGCTTATACAGGGTTCGGCTACTCGTGTTACAAACTTAGCTAGTAGATTCTACATTCAAAATGGACCCAAAAAGTCCCAATTAACTATGGTTCAAATCTCAACAGTTTCGGAGTTTTTTTATGATTTTTAAGATTTCACGACCTTGCTTCAAATGATAACATCAAAACTGAAAGGTTTTGGACAATTCCATTGATACCAGTGAAAACTACGTTAAATGTCCAATAAGGTGTTCAATACTAAACTTGTAAACGTCGGTGAAATGATTTAATAATAAATTAAATCTTTCCTCCTTACCAATCCGTCAATCACGATTTTTACCTTTCCTTCATCAATTTCTTCATATTTGAAAAAGTAATTAAAAAACCAATTACACCAGTAAAAAGGATATTAAACGGAGTACGTTTTCTGAAATATGCTGGTCTCTAGGTTTAGAAATAGCAGTTTAGAATCATCTTAGTAAGTTTTTCAACATTGAACAAAAACTTATTTTTAAAACTTCGGGCTACTAAAACGCTTATTTCACCAACAACCAAATTGATGAAGGAAAGGTAAAAACCGTGATTGACGGATTGGTAAGGAAGAAAGATTTAATTTATTATTAAATTATTTCACCAACGTTTACATATTTAGTATTGAGCACTTCTTATTGGAAATTTAACGTAGTTTTCAATGGTATCAACGGATTTGTCCAAAACCTTTCAGTTGTCATTGTTTATTTGAAGGAAGGTCTTGATATCTTAAATGAAAAAACGAAACTGTTAAGATTCAGAGCACAATTAATTTTTGGTTCCATTTTGAATGCAGAATCTACTGGCAAAGTTTGTAACACGAGTAGCCGAACACCCTGTGTAAATACAAATCCAAATCATTTCCGCAGTTCACAGTCGTATTATGTTTTGTAATGGCCCGTCAAACCTGATTAGGTCCTTTTCTAAAAAAAGCCGATCCATGCTCTAAAGTATGGGTAGAGTTGAGTAAAAAAGGCAATTTAATTTACTCAAGACTTATTTTTCTAAAGAAATTTACATTCTGATAGTGTAAAATATATATTGTTTAAAAAAATTTGTAGACTTGATTAATAAAAGCAAATTCAGCCTGTTTCACACTGGTTCCTTTTTTACCGGCATTCTTCAGGTAGTCGGTTGACTTTTCAAATCTCTCCGAATAAACAACATTTATATAAACCTGTTAAAGCCGGCTTTTAAAAACAAAAGCAAAATCCGAAGATGAATTTTCAATATGGTTTACAGGAGATCGTCGGATGCGATTATGACATATTTTCAGTTATTTTTCACATTTTGGTACAGCTTAGTAGCCAGGAAAGGTTTGACAAAAGCCATAATCTGACGAAGGGGGCTTTAAAAAATACCGCAAATTCTTAGGAAACGCCCAGGTATTTCGACTGTCGCCTGGGTAGGGTTTGCGGTCTGTTGCAGATTTCCCACGGTCAAACTAGACGTTAAAATCCAAAAAGAGTTTTTCCCTTATTAAATAAAAGCCCTTTCTATTTGCTGGCGAATATAGAGGAAGGGCTTTGGTAGCTGTTTTCGACCAGGTGCATCCGCGTTGTAAGCCCTCACGTTCCGGATTAAGTCAATTTGTCGACGGCCTCCGGGTAATTTGTGATTCTATCAGTGTAAACTTTTCGACGCTTCGTCTCCGGTGCACAAAATGGTAAAAAGACGTCTTGATGAATAAAACATGCTAGCCGGATGCCAATGATTGCCAGGGGGGATCATTTATAAATTAAAATATAATTTTTTTTTATTACAAAGAAAAAATAGGAGAAAACATATTTACGCATGATTCCCTACAAAAGAGAGCATTTTGTAAGATCTGTTTGGACGTCCGGGGTTTTCTTTTTAACCCGAGCACAATGCATTGTGTTCAATCCGGCCAAATAAACTTACACCTCTGAAAGGCGAGCTTTGTAAGGTGTTTTCCTCCGTGTCATTGTTGCCCTTTTGTGCTTGACTTTCTGCTCAAATAGCGCCCTCTTTGAAATTGTAATAAAAAGTATATATTTTTTACCGTTCGTGTTCAATTTACGCCCCCTTTGGCACCACGTCGTCCTGACGAAGACTCAACAGGTCGATCGTGTCGTCTATTAATCGATTTGCAATAAAGGGTGTGTCCATTGTGAATAAAGTAAGTTTCTTTTTAAAAAATTGTATTGTTACACCCCTTTTTTCTTTGTTCTCCTTTCCATAAAAGCTATGAATAATGACGTTCTGCTTTAATTGCCGCGGTGTCAAATGAAAAAATTGTTATTTTCCCGCGTGTAATTTGACCAAGGAGACAGATAATTTTTACAAATTGAAAAAAAAAAATTGAACACGTCTAAGAGTCATTTAGCTCGGAATTATTCGAAGGCCTCGACGATTAACGTAATAACTCTGGACGGAACTCCAAAACGCTTAAAGGAGTTTTCATTTGACTTGAGTTCTTAAAAAGCTCATTCACGATTCAAAATTCACACCTAACGCTTTGAGAATCACAAAAAAAAATCTGTAAAACTGACAACCAACTACAATTCGACATATATAGAAAAACTAACAGCGACCTTTAAAATCTTACAATCAAAGCTTTCTCAAATCTTCCCGACCGACACAAAATGGTGGCAGCATGGTAGACTAAAAACAATAAAAACCACGCAATAACCAGACAAACACAATCAACAATGTCATAAACAAAACGACACTACAAAAACAAACACTAAATGGACCACATTCACATACATAAAGAAACGTATAAACAAATAAATCTATTTAACAAATTATAAATTAAAACAGCCCTGAAGACGACTAACACAATTTGGATACTACTGGCAAAACATTGATAAAACCAACTCAAGTCAAAAATGGCATATAGCTAGGGAAACAAATACATCGGACAGGCAGGATAGAAAAATAAATCAAAGAAGGAACATTCAAGATCGTCACTTTACGCGACTCATCTCACAGAAAACCATCACAAAAAAAATTAATTAACAACAGAGTTAATGATGGATGTGGTCTGCGAGTCGATGACTGGCATAGGGTCACTTATTGGGTCCGTCTTCACTTGCGGGCTTGCTGAATTGAACAATAGAAACAAGTGTGTGGTGATTAGTGACCGTTAATCGATATTTATTTAGAAATCGTGAGATGCGGTCTGGTGTGATGTAGGTTTCAGAAAAACATTTTCTTTATCGTGCCAACGTTTCGATCTTTATTGAGATCATCTTCAGGGCTTGGGACAAACATTGTTTACATATAACAATTACATTTTGGATGTGGAAAAGTGAATTTATACAATGCAAAATATATTTTTTATATATTCAATCAAAGTATTTCTACTCACTCAAAGTGTTGTCTTCTGTGTAATTGTGCCATTCTTGCGTGTCGTGTCGGGAGTGCCGTTGATTGAATATATAAAAAATATATTTTGCCTTGTATAAATTCACTTTTCCACATCCAAAATGTAATTGTTATATGTAAACAATGTTTGTAAATCCCAAGCCCCGAAGATGATCTCAATAAAGATCGAAACGTTGGCACGATAAAGAAAATGTTTTTCTGAAACCTACATCACACCAGACCGCATCTCACGATTTCTAAATAAATAAATAGAAACAAGCTTGACTTTATACACAACACAGAAAAGAGACGAAAACTCAACGTACTGGAGGAAAACTTATAAATGTACTAACACATTTTCACACCACTAAAAACACTACATATCAAAAAACGCAAACGTTCTGAAGAAAGCAACATTAAAAAAAACACAAGAAACTAACAACGCAGAAATGATGAGCGATGACGGAAATAACCGTTGTTATCACGGTATAGTTGAATACCATGACCGCCCTACTGCAGGCGCCCTAGCGAAAACCGGCGGACCCAATGACATATAAGCCCTACTGGGAAGTGAAGTTACAAAAAGTATAAAACAGGAAGGGACTGACAGTTCCTCACAGAAGATGGCGAAACGCGTTTGAGTAATTCAACAAACCCGCGAGTGAAGACGGACCCAATAAGTGACCCTACACCAGATCAGCATAAATTAACAACAATACGTATACATATTTAAAAAAAAAATACCGAAGTTCTCAAAGACCGCCCTGAACAGTAAAGAAACTCAGACTTAATCGTCGAAAATAGGTACCAAAATAAAGAAAATGCCGACACACCTCATCCCACCCCAGGAATTATAAAAGAGACTTGACTTGTCTGACACACTGAAGATGGCTGACACCGACCCGGGGAGAGCCAACATCAAGATGATCTGTATGATGTATATCGATTCATGTATAGATTGGAGAATAAGCCGATAATAAAACATTTTCAGATATCTTAACTCGCAAAACAGATAATAGACTTGATTCGTATTGGGATCAAAGGCCGTCACATGTGGTAATAAAGTAAAATTCAATCATACCACCTAACAATATCAAGATCTTTTGAATGAATCAAAAGGCCAAAGGTTCGGGACACGTTTTCATCCTCAGACCAGTTTTTCTTAACAAGAACCTCGCGAAACACGTCATCCAAAGGATTTCCGTCAGGACGTCCCGTGTCCTTGAAAGACATCCTTGGTTTCTTCTTCTTTTATTGGGGAATGACTAGTCATCAAATGACATCACACAGGCCGCCGGTAAGATTAATGTGCCTCTTTTATTTTTTGACGTATAAAAAAATACTAAGTATAATTTTACCATGGCATTAAATATACATTAATTACGTAATAGCGTCATTTAAAAAAGAAATAATTAAAAGGGCCCAGATGAGCCAAGACATCTGGTAAGCAACGAAATAATGATCTTCCATGTTGATATATTTATTCCTTTTGATTAATTGTGTTCTTTTTTAGTTTGAACATAAGACATGTGGCAGTTTTTAATCGTAATAGTTTAAAATCAGGTTTTGACTTGAAGCCTAGGTTTAGCCGGTCAAGTTTGAAATAGTATTTGATTGGATTTATTTGAACAAAAGACTCCCCATGATCCAAATGCCTTGTGTTGTTTGTTTACCCCGAGATTTATTTTTAAAACAGAATCTTCTCAGATATCGGACGTTCGGACACAGTTCCGAAAAGTAAATCACAATCAGAAACGCCCTCGATTTTCTTTTTGGCCTTATTAGCGTTTGTACTTTTCAGAGTACAAATTTTTTGAAATTTGGCAAACTATCATGTTGAATAACAAAATACCAGCTTAAGAAGGAATGTAACTTGCAGAGTTCATCTACGAGATGTGTTATTATCAATAAAAGTATTGAAGCTTAAAATGGCAAATTTTATTATTTCAAACAGAATCCTCTGAGGAATCGAACATTTAGCCACGGTCCGGAAAGTAAAAAAAATATTTAAAAAAAAAATAAGAAACCCTCGACTTTCTTTAATCTAAGAATTTTCACAAGCAGTGGTTAAAAATTGAAATTTATGGCTTTTTCCATTTCTCAGAGTAAAAATTTCTTGACGTTTAGCAAAAATAACGGCTGAGTGGTAAAGAAACCAGCTTTAGAAGTCATGAAGCTCAGAGTTCATCTTAGAAGCTTGTTATTATCAATGAAAGTTCGACCTAACATGGCGAATTTTATTACACGAAACGTCTATTGCAGTAATAAATAGTATCGAAAGTCCCACAGGACTTTCACCTTTGAAAATTTCAAACCTGGCAGCTCTCGGCGAAGTCCCGCGTCCTGTTGGACTTTCCCCCTTTTGAAAACCGGTCGGGACAACGCTTGATGCATTTTTTTTCACTTTTTGTAAATGTTCATCATTTCACTTCATCATTTCTATGCGTAATGCAGTGTTAAAACATAAAAAATTTTGGCTGGGAGCGTTCCGTTACTACACTTACAAGAGAAAACGGTCAGCACAAAAGATATTTGGAAAGTGAACTTTGTTAACTTTGAAAAGTTTTCAGAATGAAACTTTCAAAATAGCCGATTTCTTTTAATATATTGGTTTTTCTAAAAGCTTTTAATTTATTAATCTCGAGTTGGAGAAAGTTTATTAACTTTCAAAAAACAAGATTTGAGCGATTGGACCACAATTATTACAGTCCTGATGTCAGTTTCTTAATTTCTAGGACCCGGGAGCTCGACGACGCCGACCAACAGGACCCAGGTGACGACGGAACACGTGTCGACGACCCTCTCGTCGAAGGTGCAGAGCAACATCGAGTGTGACGACATCCCGAGAAGGCAGTTCACCGCCCAGAGGGGTGACTTCTGGGTTCTACACAATTACATCAAAGCGGAGAGGCAGTTCAAGTACGTTTACTCTATCTGCTATCACCTGCTATCGAGGATTTGGCAATTATTCCAAACGAAATTAAACTAATTGTTAAATGAACGAGTACCGACCATACCCACAAACCATACCAGTCATGCGGGTTGGTATACCTTTAAAAACATGAAGAAAGTACAAAATAAACGTTCACCTCAACTCTAAAAAGAAAATCACTTAAAAATAAAAAAAGTAATGGCTAATTTTATATAGTGATTTTAACAGGGGCAATGCATACCTAAGGAGCCACGAAACTATAACAGTGCTTGACAAAATAAGAGAAAAGCTCAACTTTGACAGACCCTTCTAAGTTATCATAGAAAATAGAAACGTTCGGAAGAAATGCGGCTTAAATTTTATGAAGAAGCCCTAAATGGTAAATCTATGATACACAATAGACCAAAGATGGTCAGGAAGTAGGTGTAGGAGTAAAAGGGCCGAACCTTAGCCGCTTGAACTAATCCCAACAATTTTCCAAACTGAGGACCATGCAATTCAGCTCTGTGCACAGGAGTAATAAAGAAAAATATGAAAGATGCACATATTTAAATACTCTCAGACAGCCATGCAGCTATAAAGGCAGCCATCCTGTCAACTCCAAACTTGTCTGGAAGTACCACAATGTGAAAGTATAGAAAGAAATAAACAGGCTGACCAACTAGCATAAAAATCCTTTCACCCAAAGACCAGAACACAATTATTAGCACCATGTGCTTAAGTTGGAACTGGAAAAATGGCTCGAGAAAGAAAAACTCAAGCACTGCACCAGGTATGGGGCAACTTAAGAAACGTATGAAAATAGTATATACTGGCCATGTATTACATACGAATAATTAATACGTAAAGATGGGCTAAGCAAAACTTTAGTATGCCATCTATGTCAGAATGGAGACATCGGCACATATCCTTTGTGAATATGAAGCATTAGCCCGGTTATTGATATAGCAACTCTCACCCAAAAGAGGTACATCAAGAGGTACCAAGGGAATTGCTTAGGTTTATAGGAAAAAGTGCACTTTCCAACATATGGTTATAATTTATATGGGTTTCACAATAGATCTATGTAGGTCGCAGGACATTTTAAAATTTTTATTCAACCCGCCAAACCTCAAAACAAAAAAATAGTGATTTTTGGCAATTACGAGAAACAGATAATAAGATAACAATGTAACCTATAGAGTTTTGTGTTCTTTTTTATGATTTTAGATCCTTTGGTATGTTTTTTGTTTTTTCACGTTGGTTATAGTGTGTTGAGATCTGCTCGATTATAAACCTGCAGCTTGATTGTCTTTGATCATCTTGGTCTGGCAACCTGTGTAATGCTGAAATGCATCTGACAAGATATGCATACAGTGATGAGCCATGATGATCAAGTTGGTGGAGTCGGTTGTTCTGAAAGTGAATGAACTTCTATGTTGAAATAATTGATACTGATCTTTTTACAAGGTCTGTCTATTCTCGCTGGTTTATTAATGGTGTTTAAATAAATTGTCAATAATAACGAGATGGCTACAATAATTCAGCAATCTTTATCCGTAGGTCGTAAAACCTCATGACCTCCTTTGATACAGGATCTTTAATTAGTATATATGTATTGGTTTTAGCTTGTGATTGTTTGTACTTTTGATCACCAGACTATGCAATGATGACTAAAATCTAGCCGGTTACATGTATTTTTTTTTTTTTTTTTGACAGTTTCTATTATTTTCAGGTGTTGGGAGAGTATAACATACACGACGCATGCTGACTATACTTTTCTCGACAATCTTGAACCGCTTTTAGATAGATGGAAAGGTCCGATATCTCTTGCCATGCATGCACCTGGCTATGATTTCAATAAATCAATTGAAACGATAAGGTATGAAATTAAATATATTGTCGAGATATTAATTTAATAATGATGGTATTATTCTGAATTTTTCAGGTATCTGCGTGATTGCAGTCCTCAGCCCATAAGTGAGTTCGTCACTTTCCATTTTTTCTTTCCAAACAAACACTTGCCGAAGGTGGTGCCTAAGCCATGGCAGGCCCTAGAAGGTGACAAGTACAACTGCTCGTTGCAGCCCCCGTGGGTGGACAAGGCGACGTACAAGGCTGAAAAGAAGCTTACCTACCCGATAAACGTCGGTCGCAACATCGCTCGAGAGATGGCGACGACGCATTATATACTCGCCTCAGACATTGAGCTCTATCCCAGTCCAGGGGTCATACCGGACTTTCTAGACATGGTCAAAAGACATGACCCACCCCTTAAACACAAAAAACCAAAAGTCTTTCCACTCTCTATATTCGAACTGGAAGCTAATATGAGTCTCCCATCTGATAAGACTGAATTAGTAAGTATAAATCTTGTTTGCAAGTTAATTTTAGATAGCTGAAAGTAAGTGAACTAGTATAACAACAAATATGATCATTACTGATGTGCATACTTCCAATTCAGCCTTATTCTAAGATTAAAACAAAGAAAAGTAGTATGGCTTTTAAAAATACATATAGAGGTCTATTGTATAAAATATGTTCTTGACATCTAACAATGTGAGATGTCATATATTAGAGGTTAGGCCATGTTCTAAAATTTTCTCAAATTTAATGTTGCAAATAAAAAACCCAGGATTCAGTGAGAGATGATTATTGGATGCTATAATGATTTTTATAACTACTTCAGCACCCATTATTCTTTATTGTTTAACGCTTAAAATTTCTAATAATTATTATTATTATTTTATTTGCAAAAAGTACAGTAATACAGTAATATAAAACTTAAAAAGGGGAAAAAATGAAGGATAAAATAATAACTAAAAATTAAGTAATTGAAGCCAATCTATACATTTTTGCCTGTCACCTATAAAAGGTCCCGAAAGTTGTAGGTTTGAATCCCGCGTTACACAAATTTTTCATTTCGAAAAAATTGTGTATAATTAATTGAGTATTTATGTCATTAAGCATAAGCTGACAAAATAATTAAAAAGTTAGTATTAATCTAGTATATTAATCTCGAGTGAATCATACATAGTCCCGCTAATGTAGTACAATTGTTAATAAAAAGTGTTTCTATATGGAGCCGCGTTTTGCTTACAATTGGAATAAAACGGGGAGTCGTAATGAGAAGTTTGTGCCATGGTGGATCAAGTGGTAGAGCAGCGGCGTATTTAGCCGAAAATAGTGGGTTCGAATCCCGCCTGTTACAAAAAATTTTCATTTCGAAAAAATTGTGTATAATTAATTGAGTATTTATATTATTAAGCATAAGCTGATAAAATAAATAAAAAGTTAGTATAAATTTAAAGCTTTTACAGTAATAATTTTTTAAAATCATAATGATAACTAAATTTGTAAAATTTAATTTTATGATTGTAAAGAAACCTAAAAACAACATTTAATGAAAAATTATTGTTTACTTTGGATATAGAAAGTATTAGTTATTATTTTTTGTCTTGTTTGATTCTCATTGTTTGATTTGGCAAAAACATTATTTTTAAAGACGTACAAACAAGAACATTTTAAAAACAATTGTTTATACTTTAGGACCTGAAAAATATCACAGTGCTGAATTTAAAAGGTTTAGAAAGTATAATTCTCAAAAGAGAATTTTGAGTTATAATTAATGGATTTAAATAAAAATTATTGGTTCCACCCCATAAAACAATACCATAGCAAATTATAGACTGAACTAAAACTGATTATAACCATTTTAAATGTAGGATCTTTCTTAATACACTGAATTTATAAAGGAGTTTTCTAAATTAGAGCATAGCTTTCTAATAGTTTTCTAAGAGTTAGCATAACTAAAGAAACAATGCGTAACTTAAAATTTAACCTAGAGTCTAATATAACTCCCAAGTATTTAGAATTATTTGTAATTGGTATGGGGGAACAGTTAAGTTAAATAATTAATTACACATATGGAAACAAAATTTAAAGCTCTTTAAAACTAATCTTCTACTTAATGAAAATTTAAGACATTGGATTTATCATTGTTTAAAAGTAAACAGTTAGAAGATAACCGTGTTTTAACAAGTCTAAGATCATTTGTGTTTCTTGGTGACCTGTTGTTTCATAACTTGTTGAAGTCATGAGGAGCGATTAAGAATGAGATAGTTCAGAAAAACGCCTTTTTCATTTATTTATTTATTTATTTTTTTTTTGTCAACGTACAAAACATTTTCACACAACACCAATATGACACCACAAGGATAACACCTCACTTTATGCCCTGAAGATGACCCGAATAAAGGTTGAAACATCAGTAAAATAATGAAAAAGGTATTTTTCTTAACTACCCCATTCTCGAACGCTTCTCATGATTTCAATAAATTATTCTAAGATCATTGTTAATAGATATAAATTATCGATTATTCTTCCAGAAAAAATCAAGTACGTATCACCAGCATAACATATAACTTTACTGGATATTTTCAATTTTAAAGGATCAATAGTATATAATAGAAAAAACGCAGGACCTAAAACAGTACCTTGAGGGATGCCAGAGATGATAGGCAATGAATTGCTATAGACTGTTGCAACTTTTGTTGTCTGAGTTCTACCCACTAAATAAGACTCAATAAGTTTACTTGGAACCTCAATAATTCCTATTAATTTTAGTTTTTTCAATAAAAATCAAAAAAGCCTTTTTCAAATCTAGAAATAACCCAAAAACACGACAACCTCTATTTTGAAATATTGTTAACAACAAATAGTGCCTGTTCAGTTGGCTTGCCAGGCTTGAAACCATATTGTTTAGGAGAAATTATATTATGGACATTAAGAAAATCAAACAATCTATTTTTAATCAATTCTTCCAAGATTTTAGCAACAGTTATGGTCAAAGAAATGGGTCTGTAATTATTAACATCAGATTTTGAACCTGATTTAATGATTTTTTTTTTTTTTTTAATGGAGGGGAATCACCCTAGTGAACAGGATAGGTTGAATATATGTACTAGGGGAAGGATGAAAAATTCAGAGATTTTTTTAAACACAAAATTATTTTAAAAATTATTAAAAAAGGAAATATATAATCGTCATTTAAGTTTGGTGGTGATATGATTTCAGGTAGCAATGCTTAAGAATGGTACTGCGATTCCATTCCACAAGAGACTGTGTCCAGGTTGCCATAATGTGCCTCACACGAAAGAATGGTTGAAAGCGAATAGCACTATGGGCGGGCTGAGAGTGTTCCATATTGGGAAACGCACCGGTTACTTCATCCACTGGGAGCCGATATACATCGGGACCAACAGCGATCCCTTCTATGATGAAAGGCTCAGCTGGGAAGGAAAAAGCGACAAAATGACACAGGTGATTATACACCAAATTAATTAAATTATTATTGAAATTATTTAAAAATTTATGTATTGAGCGTTTGTTTTCTTCAGGGCTACATCCTGTGTGTTTTGGACTATGAGTTCCAAATACTCGACAACGCGTTCCTCGTCCATAGGCCCGGGATAAAGAAGCTGAAACGAGACCCCGTGAGGGCCATGCAGGCATCAAAGACGAACTCGCTCATCAAGTATAAAATATTTCCCGAGCTCAAGATCTTGTATGGCACACGGAAAGGATGCGCGGTTTGACGAACATCAATATCTAGGTTTAATAATATCTTTAAAAATTAAATTATTTTTTATCTTGTAAATAATTTGGTACCAAAATGGTGTATTTCTATTATTTTGCTAGTTTCTTGTTTGACATTTGGGGTCAAAAAGGCAATCCATGAGTTTTCACCATTTTTTTTCTCTATCTTCTCAAAAGTTTATGCTAATCATTAGTAACTTCATGGATTGCACATTATTTTTTGTACCTATTGCTTATATAGGAGGATTTAAATCTCATCTCTTGTTCCTACCTGTTAGTTTTCATAATTAATTTCATTTTGTGCTCAAAAATTTAACTTATTGTAGATTGTTTTTTCCGGAAAAAAAAGTTTTTCTCATGAAATTCTTCCTAAAGTGCTTTCAGATTTTTTATATCTAAAAAAAGAGAAAATAGTAAAAATAAAATATTTTAAAATACTTGTTAAAAAAAATGCTGTGCCTTAAAAGTATACTCAGTCCTTTCGCTTTTTGCAATTTTAAAAAGAAGAAAAAAATTGTGACTGCAAGAAATCAAACATTCGGAGCACAATCTAGGTGCCATAATGAATTAACAAATATAGTGGTGCTAATCACAAAACATTAGGGCATGATTCATTAAAATCACAAAAATAATGCAAGGAAAATTTGTTGTAAAACATTAATTTAACTGAACCAATTATCATAAATAAAATTAAAAGTTAATATATCAAATTAATCGTTTATTTGGTTATGTGATTTAATGACTCATTGTGATTTAACATTATCATCGTAATTAGTTTTTAATCATGCTCTTGATATACGTAATGAATGAAATATTGTTTGTTTTAGAAAAGTTTTTTTTTTGTTAGTTTGCACCAAATTGTAAAAAAAATTATAAGAATGAAATATTTTTTATATTTAATCAAATTTTTGTTATTATGGTAGGCATTGTCTGCCTGTGTTTGTGATATTTTCAAATTAATGTTAATGGAATTTTTTTAAATTATTATTTTTTTTTTTTTTTTAAACAAAAGGGGCACTCGGATTTTAGAAATTGTCATTACTTCCATCTTGGTGTTGGCCTTCGGGAAATGAAGGGTTTCATTTAGCAGACAGGCATATACATTTAGCACATTCTGCTCTCTCTCTCTCTTTTTTTTAAGTATGTATTTCCAAATTATTTTATTTAAATCCTTTATTCTTTTTCTCTCTTTTTTATTTTTAATTTTTTCAAAGTTGGGAAATCAAGTGCCATTATGATAATTCTTGATGATAAATCTTTAATTGTATATTCTTCTCTGCTTTTTGAAGCCATATGCGGTGTTTTTGTTTTTTAATCTCTTTTTTTTAGTTTTATTGTTGTAAATATAAAATTATTATTTTAAAAAAGAAAATTGTATATAGTCTCTTCATTATATATATATATAATAGTGAGTGTGATAGGTAAAGTGTAAATTATATTTTTGAAGGTACTTAAGTCATTACTGTACTTTATATTATATCATTTATTACTTGTTCTGTAAATAATATGAAATAAAAATAATTTACTTATATATTTTCATTTATCACATTTTTAAATATCCTTCTTTAACTAATTGTAAATTTCAAAGCGCACTGAGGGGTGAGGCAAGTTGATTTTATCACACTGGTAGGCTCTTCAACTGACAGATAGTGAACATCATCATAATTGATGTAATTATCATACAAACAAACAATACTATTATACTGGCAGATAACATTGAATAATAGATGGCACAATCGAATAGATAAAATAACGTCATCATTCTGGTGGACACTACAGGAAAATTGGTAGATGACATCATATAAGCATAACTTCTCTATCACAGTTGATGACGTTTCATACTGACAGACAATATAGTGATAATGACAGATGTCATGCAACATGATCAAAAATGATATTGTCTAATTGGTAGAGTCGCACCATCATACTAGTAGACATTATAATCTAATGGGCAAATAGATAGAGATTATTGTTATGCTGACAGATGACATTCTCAAAATGGTAAATATTCTCAAGAAAGGTGTAAGAGCACATTTTTGGTGAAATTTCTGGTGAAAACTTTGGGTTCAAATAACAGAACAAAGCTCTATTTTTGGTTAGAAGAATCAAATCATCATCATAGTAGACATACAGTTTATGGCATTATAGAGGCAGAAATTATCTTTAACCAATTTGATGACAGTGTCGGATTGTCAGACAAAAGTGCAATGCTGACCTGTCATCTTCATAATGTTAGATGACATGGGTATAATTGGAAGAATGGCTTACTCATATCGTTATGGCATCTTCATAAATGGATTTGCAACCTTTTCATTATGGAAGATGACTATTATAATTGAGTTGATATTTAATAGCAGATTGGTATCATAATGGTAGAAATTGTTACAAAATTGGCACATGACATCATACCAGAGAAGTGCGGTAGTTAACTAAGTAGGCAACTACTTTCAAAAACCCTCAGTAATTCCAAGCTACAACTAAGTGCCTAAGTAACCTAAATTCTAGAAAAATGTTATTTACAACCATTAACTACATTTCAAGTAGTTACAACTACTAGTTGGTAGTTGGCCTCTGACAATTAATATTTTCTCAATCGCAACTACTGTAGTTGCAAAAAGTAGTTACCACTACAACTACAAGCTAGTAGATGTAGTTGTAGTTACTGAGCTCCAACTACAGTTACATTGACGCAAAATGCATCAAACCGTAGCTCTATGTATTAAGAGCCCTTTCCACAGTACCACAGTCCACTTACATATGCCACGACTTATAGACAAATAGGAATGGTAAAACACTTTAACAATGAAAATTCTGTTATGGATAGGATAAGCCAAAAATCCAAATTTTAGAATTTAGTAACAAAATAGGTAGATTATAAAAGCTAAAAAAAGAAATAACATCAGAATTCCTTTGGCCTTGGAAAGACAGGTAAAGTTAGAAAATTCCAAATGATCCCATTTTATGTATTTAATCTCTCTGAATGAGTCAATTTATTTCTTTTTCTCAACAAGTTTCAAGCATAAATTCTAGGTGCATTGGGAATGCATATCAAAATTATGATTTTTCGATGACTGGAAATGGAAAACGCATGAATTAAAAACTTTCAGGAGAGCGAAAAATCTATGACTGGCAAAGTGTCAGGCACTTACTGCATTTTACATTTTCAGGCCTCAAGTGAAAACTTTATATGCAATTCAAATATACCTGGAATACTCCCGGAGAAAAGTGGTGGTTAAGAAAATGTCGCTTTTCATGTTTGAATAACTTGTAATGAAAAAAACAACAAAAAAACCACCATTTGGAAAACAAAACAGTAGGTACTTATTCCATAAAATCAGTTTTTTAACAGCACCTAGAAGATGATATAGTCAGTTTTTTCAAAAGTTGCTTGGAAAGGTAGTTTATATGGAGGGCTACATAAAATATCTATATCTCTGTACCTGATCATTTTACAAAGTACTCCTAGTCCTGTCGAAACACAATGAAATTAATTTGAATTTAGAGACTTTTTGCTCATATCTTATCCACAATAGGACCAAAAATAAACTAGCGCTGGGCCGCTATATCGTTGGCCTGCAGGTTAAACGAAATTCAGTGATAACTGTTCCGCTAAGTTTACTTTAACTACATAACTACCTTGAATATGTCATCCAAAGCAAAAAAGGAAAAAAATCACATGTGTAGGAATGGTAAGGAAAGAAGTGTGATTGCTTTGCACCACATGTTTTTTTAACCATTTTTAACTGTTCAACTCATAGCAGAATAGTACACATGACATTTGGATATTAGAAGAGAGTCAATGTAACTGTAGTTACAGCTCAATAACTACAACTACATCTACTAGTTTGTAGTCATAATCGCAACTACTTTTTCCAACTACAGTAGTTGTAGTTGAGAAACAAGTACTTGAGGTGACCAACTACTAACTACCAAAAGTAGTTGTGGTTACAACTACTTCTCGAATACTGTAGTTGTAGTTTGTAGTTAAACTACTTTTTGCCCAACTCTGCATCATACAAACGAATTACATCTTAGTTGATGCAAGACAATATTGTACTGGTAGATATTCACACAATACTGGATAGCATCACCTTACAGGTAGAACGGACATCATCATTTACTGTACTTTATAATCAAATGAACTAAGAATATTACTATTACACTTCGCACAATGGTAGAAAGCATTGTCTTAGTGGTAGAATAACTTATAATCCTAGTAAATAGTAAAATGAGCTTATGGCATAGAGGCAGAGAATATCTTCAACTTATTGATGACACTGCCCGATTGGCAGATAATAATTGCAACCATGACATCTTCATAATAGTACTTGGTGGTTAATGACTGCAATATACGAAATCGTCATTATGGTTGAAGATATGATTGTGTTGACATCATTTTTCGGTATAACATGACAATATTTTTATACAAACTTATTTTTTTATCAATGTGTTAAATGAGCTTTTAATTTAAAATTTTCAGTATAGAACTGGTTGGAAATTTACTACCCTCTCCATTCTTGCTAATAACTTACTTATTACTAGCTTAGACAAGCATTATACAAAGTGGAAAAGTTAAGATCCAATGATCAAGTATTTGGCAGCATAAGAAATGAGAGGATAGCAGAAAACACAAGCAGTTGTACACTGAAAATTTTAACTTAAAAACACATTGATAAAAAATAATTTTGTATAAATAAACTAATTATCATGTATTATGATGATAAATGAAACAATAAAGAATCAATAAGGATTGGTAGGAGTGGATTCTTCAGTGCCATACAATTTTTACTTGATTGTCAAAGAATCGATTATTCATCGATTTTTTAAACTAATATTCAACTCATAATCAAAATATGACAAAGAGATTTTTCTCATTTCTGAGTAATTTAGTAAAAAATAATCATTGCATTCATGTCTGGCTGTTATCATCGTTTCGCTTGATTCAGATCATAATAATCTTTGTTAAACGTTTAATCTTTATTTTTTACTCATTTCAATCTATTACAAATGATTAGCCTGTAAATGACAAAACCAATGTGATATCAGCTATGATTAAACTAATTCCAGTTTTTAAAAAAATCATTCAAAACTCAACCTAACCAGCCTTTAATATCTTATAAGTAAACTTTTTCTTGGGTTCGATTCCCACCGTCGCCTCTGGCTTTTTTTTCCCGATAACCCCCAGATTGAACAACATATATAAGAGATTCGTCATGGCTAATATGCAAAGATCATAAGGCCAAAAAAAAAAAAACTTTTTCTATTAACCACCAAAGACAATAAAACATATAAAAGTTTAGTGTTTGTTTTTAAATCACACTTTCACCACATTACTGCACCAGCAATAAATCATGTGGCTTGACACTTTTGAGTCATCTGAATACTTTAATACTTTTACTTAGACATAGGATTGAATGGGGTAAAGTTAATTTTAAATATGAGGTATTTAAGCTCAAATTAAGCAAGGTCATTGTGAATGATAAGATTGCATACATAGAAATGAGTATTGACGGTGGTTTAGAAGATTTTGGATTTTAAGTTTGGATACGCTGGAGGTCGGAATTGAACTCCATTGTTTGATGCCATACTTCCAAATGGATCAATTGTTTTGTAGAGTCAGTATTGTTTGTCCAAGAGTCTTTTAAGAAATTTAAAGTTTTTATCTTTTTATTCGTGTGTGGGTTCCATGTAAGTTGTTTGTCAATAGCCCAAGGTAGCAGACTATATTAGCTGGTGGGAGAGTCTTATTATCGTTGATGGGATAGTTATTCTTCATAGAGAAAATGTACATTTACATTTTGGTGTATTTGTTGTCATTTATATGCGTAAACTGCTCGAGGGTTGTGGCATGGGTTTGCAAGTTTATGGTCAAGATGGACTTTAAGAGAGCGAAGGATGGCATCATCTACTGATAAGATAGTTTCAAAAAGGGTGGACAAGTCTAGTATATATTGTGTAAGGAAAGGTCTTAAGGTCTTCCTTGTGGTACCCCAGCAAGAGTGGAAAGATCTGTAGGGTAACTATCGAAAGTGAATCAAAACAAAAACAAAGTGCAAAACTCATTACCTAGTTTTCTTAGTTCAATGTGTAACAAATAAAACATTAGTTCATATTGCAGTTCCCATAAAGTGAAAACCTCCCTTAAAATAAAGACGCTCTGTACAGACGCTTTTTCAGATTGAAGACTTGCTTCACATCTATGAATACACCAGAGTAGCATTGCTTTTGCTAAAGAGCATTAGTGATGATGTCTACAACACGATGGAGCAGCTGAATAATGGAATGAGAACATTTGGAACTGATATGATCGGATATTTATGATAGCATCATCCACATAAATGGTAAGGATATCAAAAAGGGTGGGAATATCTGCAGTATACTGTGTACAGAAAAGGTCTTAAGCTACCCCAGCATCTGTTTAATTGATGACTTGAAAGTATCTGTCAATTAAGGAAGATTTTAGGATCAGGTAATAGATAAAAGGGAGTAATCTCTTAAGCTTTCAGAGTAGCCGCAAGTGCAAAGATTGAAGGTTTGCTTCACGTCTATGAATACACCTGAGAAACTGCTTTTACTAAAGAACATTAGGGATGATGTATATATCAAGATGAATAATGGAATGAGAACATTTGAACCTTACATGACAGGATATTTATGATAGCAAAGGTTGGCAGGTACTGTGTAGAGAAAATGTTACTTACCCCTGCAACTGTGCAACTGATGACTTGTTAGTATTTATCGGTTATGGAGGTTTTTAGGATAATAAGTTAAAAGGAGGGACTTTATTAAACTTCCATGAGCCAACTTGATTAAAGGTTTGCATCACATTTAGGAATACACTGAAGTAGTCTACAACACGATGGATCAAGCTGAAATTCTGAACTTGACATGGGATATTTATGATGGCAAAGGATGACATAATTCGCTCGGGTAGTAAGGATAGTTGAAAGGGTAAAAATGTCTACAGCGTATACTGTATAAGGGATGCGTCTTAATATATTTCCTTGGGATACTCTTGCAATTGTGCACGCCAGTGTTGACTTGAAAGTATCAGTTGTTAAATAGGACTTCTCTCTCTTTCTCCAAATCTTCCAAGTACTTCCATGGTTGCAAAGATTGAAGGCTTATTAGGGAAGGAATAAACAGGAGCAACATTCCTTTTGCTCAAGAGCGGTAGTAATTTCTACAACCCAACAGCTCTGATATGGTGGAAGATGAAATTAAATTTGAAATAATTGTCATTCTGAAGCACCATGTTTTATGTGTATAAATAAAAAATAATCTATAGTTATTGATTATTTGGAGATCGTGTGATGCGGTCTGGTGTGAGATAGGTTTAAAAAGACATTTTCTTTATCATGCCATTTCGATCTTTATTGAGATCATCTTCGAAAAGAAAATTCTGAAAGGAAAGGCAAATTGTTGAAGAATAAGACTATGTAGAAATGTTTGATGTGAGGAATGTAATGATTGTTTTATATGTTATATGTTTTGTGTGATGTAATGATGATATACGCATGTTATTGATATTTAATTTGATTAATGATGAGTTCACATGTGTCCGTTCTGTAATTGATGCTGTGTTTATCTCTGTTGATGTAAACCATTTCTAAGAAGTTACATTTATGTTTGTTTTGTTCTGAGTGTAATATTTTTGGATTGTTGAAGTCGAAATTGTGTTGGTGTTCAAAATGGTGGGTAGCCAGTGCTATAAGATTTTGTTTGGGTTTTTTGCAATCATAAATATCTTGCTTTGCTCTTTTATCCAGATATTGGGATGTAATGCCGATGTAAGTTTGCGGTCAATTTAAAATTAATTTTGTAAATTACGTCAGATTTATTTGTTACTGGTGTGGGATCTTTAATTTTCGAAAAAAGTGTTTGAATTGTTTTATAATTTTTGAAAATGAAATGTATGGTGGTTTGTTTATATTTGGTAGATTTGATGTACTATTATTAGCAATAGTGGATGGTGTTAGTATTGAGTTGTAGTTGTTGATTATTCTGTTGATTATGTGTTTAGGGTAGTGATTGTTATGGAGGATATATTTGTACATCTTTATGTTCTTGAGGTGAAATCATTCATGGCTTAGGATAAAAATTCTGTGAAGCAGCCCTTTGGCCGTGTTTGTTATTGTATGAAGTTGAGGTAGTGATCTGTGTTGCTTGGTTTTTGATACCAATCTGTGTCTGGTTGTTTTATTATGAGTGTATCTAAAAATGGCATTGTTTCGTGGTTTTCGATTTCATGTGTAAATTGTAGGCATGGGTGAAAGTTTTTAAATGTATCTAATGTAGAAATTGAATTTGATCTGTAGGAACTGCTGTTAATATATCATCTACGTGTTTAGTGAGGAAGGGTAATGTGAAAGGAAGTTGTGGTATAACTTTATTTAATAGATGTGCCATAATTATGTCTGTAAGTATCGGGCCTAGGTTGCTACCCATGGCTACGCCAGATAGTTGTTTGTAAAATTGATTGTCATATGTAAAATATCCGTTAATACAGCAGTGTCGAATAATACGAACATGTTTTTTGATAGACGTGTGTGGTGTTATGTTGGGCCATTTATCTTTAGTAATGTTCAGTGTTGGGTCTATTTTAATGTTGGTGAATAATGATGAAACATCAAGGGATATGAGAGAGTAGTGTGAGGGGATGTGAATATTATTAATTTTGTTAATGAAATGAAATGAATCTTTTATGTGTTGTTGCGCCAGCTATCTTATTTTTTAAATATACTTTGTTTTGAATTAGTGTAATCCCTAATCCTTCTCCTACACTCCTTACAAACCCGGTCCTGTTCTACTCCTACGATAGAAAGGTCCTCTCTTTTCTCATGCTTTTTTCTCCCGTATTAATAAAAAAAAGCCTTTAATCAAGTGACCACAAAAAACCCTCTGTAATTCTACATCGATCTCTTTCACCTGAAATCATCGGATATTCTGTGGCGAAGTCAGGGGAATCGGGCCGAGGTCCCTACGCTTCTTGCAGCCGTCATCTGAAGGAAGGTGGTAAGTCCCTTATGAATCTCTCCCGTCATTTATTTTAATTTAGAATTATCTTAAATTTATTTTATTAATGTTTAATTTTTTTTAAATTATTTTTTTCCTTCCACGGCAACATGTGTTATCTGTGATGTTGTTGAGTATATTGGTTAGGTATGTTGTCATGTTGTATGTAGGGGAATTTACAAATGGAATTATTTGTCTTAGAGGATGTTCAGGTTTGTTTTGATATATCCGTATAGTTTCGGGGGTGTTGGAGAATTGTTTTGAAGTCACTAAACACCACATAAAAATCTATGGGTTAATATAAAAATTTAGTTGGTTTTACTTTAAATTTATGACTAGGCTCGAAAATTATAAAACAAATTAGAGGGAAGTTTCGAAATTAATTTTTCTGGTAAAAGTAATCTGTTTGCTATTAAGGAAACTTCATTTTTAAAATTGAACGGCCATGTTTTAAAGTCTTCAGATTGGCTTGTAGGCGCTGGTAAATTTGAAAAGGGCTTTGACAACAAATCTACTCATTAGAACAAAACATGTTTTAAAAAAAGTTAATTTTTCCTTTGTCTTAAATTGGTTTCTTGGAATTCCCTTTAAAAGAGGGTCGCAAAAGTTCGTAGTACGGTAAACAGAATGCGTCCGAGCACGGATTTCCCACTTACAGAAGGAGGGGACCTACAGAAAGGGGTCGGCCAGTCATTGATGACGCACCCGTTCTGATGCCCTCAGCGAAAATCACATAACCAGTCGGTTCTACGTCGTCCTCTGAACACCGTTCGACTGTCTGTAAGTAAAGGAATTCATCAGTTTTTAGTCTGTCTGCGGTTTTTCGTGGCACCACATTGCCACATCCGATGACTGTCTGACTAATTATTGGCTGGTCGTATTGTACATTTTTTAACAAAGAGACAAATGTTAACAAAAAATTAATCATCTTTCTTACATTATTCATAAAAGTTGTCAATTTTCCATCCTAAATCACTTCTTAAAGTTATAATTACGGAACATTACATCCTATTAAAGGTAAAAACCCACAATATACACAATCGTTTTTGTAAACTATACAATTTAAAAAAAAAAGTATTACATTTAAATTTATAATTTTATAAGCGAAGGTAGGAAGAAGCTTTGAACAATAGAACTTTCCCTTCAAGATAATGGGCGCGTTGTGTACAGACATCCTGTACAAAAATAAACTGGAAAATTGCTTTAGTGAAGACGGCCTCGGGGACGGAGTTATTTCAATTTAGCCCTACCGGTTAAATTATTCAAAAAACAATTACATGAAACGATAAATGATAGTTTTGAAAGAAATAAGTCCGAAGTTGGCACACCTTCGTAGTTTTGAAAGCTTTTCGACAAGTGACCTACTATCTGATGCCGATTGGTAGTTCAAAATGGCAAAGTTTACGAGGAAGATTGCTGGGTTTTCTGCACGCTACTTATTCCTAGATTGCATAATTTCCCCTAAAAAAAAATAATAAAATGAAATTGCTAAATATTTCATGAACTATAAATTTTCAAAAAGTCGGCCTGAATTGATTATATTGAATCGGGTCTAGCGATAAGCACATATTCTAAAAAAAAAAATTTTAGAATTAAAAATAAAATAAATTTTCCGCAAAATAGTTCCAAGTTTTTCCTCTTTGGGAAAACGACAGCTTTGATTGTTTTGCTTATACCCAACGCGCATAATCTTAGAAACGTGTTTTTCTCTTAAGGTCAGGAGGAAGAACCTTTTTAGGATTCATGTTATAAATAAATATATAATAATAAACAACATATTCTTTATTTATTCTTCTGTTGTCAAGTTTTCAAAATCGGAAATGGTTCGCGGAGTCGTCAATTTTGCGTCGATTCAAGGTCGGTTCCGTGTTCCCTGTTTGTGATTGGTCGGTATTTCAAATTATCTTGTAATTTCAATCTATTTGTGAGATTATATAGATGTTTTGGACGATTAGCAGTAATTAAAACACTGACGAAATTACTGAGTTTCGGCCAAAACAATTGACGGAGATGACCTGTTTGTAATTGGTTGATTGTTCAAATTCTTTCCGTAATTCCTTCCTAATTTGTGAGGTTCTATGAGCATTTCGGACTTTTAACCGAAAATGAATCTTTGCGAACATTTCTAGTAGAACTGAGTGGTGATTACTGACCGTTAGTTGGAGATCACGAGATGCGGTCTGGTGTGACAGGTTTTAGAAAAACATTCTCTTTATCTTGCCAACGTTTCGGTCTTTATTGAGATCATCTTCAGGGCCTGGGATTTACATTGTTTTTTTTCCTGAGGGTTCTTAACAGCAGAGGTTATATCAACCCTAGGGGTGCCGGTGTTTTTGAAAAAAAGCCCATATGTAAGATTGTCGAGTTCGAATGCAGGGTCGCGGGATCGAACCCGGGACCTTTACCTTACAGTGATGAGCGCCGTGTCAACGCCTAAACTTGCGGCCACCGACGCCCCCACAAACATTGTTTAAATTTAACAAATGCATGTAGGATGTGGAAAAAAAGTGAATTTATACAATGCCCCAAAAAAAATTATATTCAATGTGATTATAAACATAAAACAGCAATATCACCGGCACTCTCAACACGGCACACAAGAATGGCACAATTACGCAGAAAAAAACACTTTGAGTGAGTAGAAATACTTTGATTGAATATAAACAATTTTTTTTTTGCATTGTATAAATTCACTTTTTTTTCCACATCCTACATGTATTTGTTAAATTTAAACAATGTTTGTAAATTCCAGGCCCTGAAGATGATCTCAATAAAGACCGAAACGTTGGCATGATAAAGAAAATGCTTTTCTGAAACCTACATTACACCAGACCGCATCTCACGATTTCTGAATAATCTTGGGAATGTTTGATTTTGATTGGTTGGTATTTCAATAATGTTGTAGTTGGATTTAAATAGATAGTCCATTCCATCGATTTCTTTTTCTTTTGAGACATTAGTCCCGCAATTTAATCATAAAAGAAAGTAACAATTAGCCAAATGGGTGATTAATCGACCAGTTCTGAGGGTCCCTGTTTGTGATTGGGTGATATTTCAAATTATGTTATAAATACGTCTATTTGTGAGATTTTACAATCTTCCCCCGGATTTTTAACAGTAAAGAAAATTCAATTGATATTTCAACTAGAATATTGATTCACGATTGACATTGCAAATAATACTACGATTTCACCATTTTTGTAATATTTTAGAATCAATTTGATCTCCTAAAACAAAAGAATATAAAAATGCGTTTAACATTTTGACGAAAAGAATAATACCAGTTCAATCAATTTTGGGAATCTTTGTTTTTGATTAGTTGCTATTTCAAATTATGTTGTACTTTTATATTTTTGTGAGATTTTCAAACTGTCACGAATCAATCTTCTAGTTTAAAAGAAAAGTTATGAAAGCGCCTGTTTGTTATTGGTTAGTATTTTGAATTGCTGCCATCCTGTTGGTGACATTACAGGAATTCTTGGATAGAAAAAAAGCAAAAAAGTTTTGAAGCTATTTGTGAGTAGTTGGATTTAAACATATCGTACATTCCATCGATTTGTCTTTTGAGATATTAGTCCCGCAATGTAATCATAAAATAAAGTAAAAAATTAACAAAATGGGTGATTTAAATTGACAAGTTATGAGGGCCCCTGTTTGTAATTAGCAGGCATTATGCTTGTATTGTACTTTCATCCTTTTTGTGAGGATTCAGAGGTATTTCGAACTCTTAAAAGAATATAAATATTTCTACTAAAAATATTTGTATTCTCAATTGAATAAGTTTATGAGATAGCCTGTTCACACTATTTACTCATTTTTTAGATAGAAAAGTCAATGTCACGGTTGGGATTCGAATCCACGATCTCTAGTGGTTGACTACATTTCAAACTTTTTACTGGATTGTGCCCGCTTGACCTTAAAATGTTATGACTATAACGGGATGCACGTCCTGCAACCTGGGCTTGCCCTACCTGGTAATGCAGGTTCTACGTGAAATGGCAAAATAAATTTATATCGTTTGTTGCTCGGGTGAAGTAAACGTTATTTAAGCCTTTAAGAAATTTTATCACTATGACAATATCATCAAATGACGCATTTTGTGGATGTAGGCGATATCAGTATAAACGTCCGCTTCTACGAAAAAGAAAAAAAATCTTGCCGTACAGTTAACAACTAAAATAAAATACCATCAATAACTGGCTATAGTAAACAAAATCACATACAGCGATCAATCTGATCTCAAGCGGATCAATCTCTTAGTTAGGTATGATATTTATTTCACATTTTTAATATTTCAAAACCAGACGCAACATCGCGAAGAAATATTTTAAGAATTCATGAAATTAACCTAAGTTGAAAAATCAACCAATCATAAACAGGCGGCCTTAGAACTTATCACGAACATCACTCATGAATCAATCATTCCATCTTCTTTTTTTCTCTTTTAAGATAACATACAAAACTGACCCATCACAAAAAAAAAAACAAAAAAAAACTATTTTGGTTAAAAAGTTAAAATTCAAACCAATTACAGTCAGCCTATTCAATCATGAATCAATCGTATAGTTAACATGATGGTTTTTTTAATTTTCCTTCAAGTTTAAGAACAGAATGGAAAACTAGTTGAGTTATACGAAACGAATATACCTTTATAGGATCGTGTCATAAAGAGAGGCTTATAAAAAGTAAAATATACGAAGAAATTGCTGGCCAGTTGGGGTGTTCGGGTGAGGGGTGCAAAGGAAAATAATAATATTTTATATATATACATAAATTATATAATGATTATATAACAATTATAATTAATTTTTAATTTATTTAATTATAAGGACTTTCACTTCGATGTGCTGACCCTAGGGTCTATACGTCAGTGGAGTCCACCTACCCAGTTATGTGTCTGGGTCGTTTAGCCCTTTTAAGCCAGATCGTGGATCGTCGTTTCCGAATCAACGGGGTTAGAGGGCTCCAACGGGGGTTGTCGACAGGTCATTTCAGCACCCAAAGCAGGCAGTTACTATCTTGAGTCCTCGCGCGAAAGGGGAACATAGGGGTATACTTGGCGGTAGCCACCATAGTCCGGGATACCTGGGCAGTTGAAGGTCAACCTTGCATGTTTGTAAGGATAGAATCTGCACTTAATCTCCGGAACTGAGGAACTTTTCCATCCGTTCAACCGAAAAGAGAGATACGGCACAGCGCTTGTTTTCTATATTCTCCATTTGTATATCTTCTTAGGAAAAGTTGAGAAAAGTTCTGGACGTTAATGAATTTTAGTCCTTACATTATCATTACTAACACTTGTTTGGCATAGTAAACTACTAATATTAACGAAAGATTAATCAGCCCTGAGATGTTTGATATAATTGATACATATTTCGATTTAAACTCAAGCAAAGTTAACTAGAAGCTTTTGCAAACAACCGGACTCTGCCCTGTTCGTGTTTACTCGCTGGTTTATACGTAGATAATGAAGAAATTTCAATTTTTTTCTCACGGTTATCTGGGAAATTGTTTTATATTCCTATGAGAGGACAAAGGGTAAATTATGTATTTCACGGTTGTTATGATTTCCTGTGATGCTAAAAGTTGTACATTGTAAATTATAAACTTATTGGTTTTCTTAACTAGAATATCTTCAAAAGAAAACAAGACACAATTAAAGAAGAGGGGAAATAGAATTGGTTAACATTGAACTTTTGTAACGCTTGATCGATTTTCCTTTTTCTATCCTAGATTGCAAAAAGCTGCAAAAAAGATATTCCCAAAAATAATTACCGCACTAGAACTTAATGATTTCATAGTTTTTCTTATCTGGTTACGTCGACTTGGCCGATTAAATCATGAAATATGCGCTTATAATTGTGTGTGGTGTTGGTTTTAAAGCGTTAAAATTCAAGATATTTTTTATGTCTGATGACTGTTTTAGTATCTGAATTTTCTTTTCTTTTGGATCAAAACAGTTCGTTAAATAACAAATCGGAAGTTCACGTGATATTTGCGAACTGCACGAATAGTTGGAACGAGTCCACGTTTACGCCCGGAAATAGAAGCCGGGGACTCGCTCTCGTCGCAATTTCTTTTCGGTCCCCCTCGTTTTTCCCACGTCGGAAAAGCCTCCAACGTGGTGTTGTCTGGCCGTGTTCATGTTCACAGAGAATGAACAAGGGAAATCAATAGAATTCCATCGATTCGCTTCCAGCCCTCATGAAGGTTGGCTGACTACGGCCACTCAACCTTGCACGTTAAACACAAACTGGAGAGAGAGAGAGAGAGAGAGAGAGAGAGAGAGAGAGAGAGAGAGTAGAAAACCTTTCTGCAGTTAAGTAGAACGTTATAGGGGGTGGCCGGCTTTCAATTTTTACTCCGAAAACAGACGAGAAATCAATCGATCAAAACCAACATGATACATTATCGATCTGCACGCTTTGTTTGACATTTCTATGGTTTTTTATTTAAGAAATCGAAGAGAATTAACCAAGTTACATTTGTTTTGCTTCTTTTTGTAGAAGGCTGGTATTTAAACATAACTTTAATTTCACTTTTAAACGTATTTGCCCATTATGTAATCTTAAAGTATAATCAGAAAGATAAACGAAAAAATTTACCAATTGACAGAAGATGGCGCAATACATACATCATGAAAGACACAAATAGCTGCGTTATTATTATTATCGAATAAACCAGGAACAAACCAAACCATGCCAAATCAAGATTGACCGATCAATATTGGTTAGCTAAATTTTATCTTTATGTAATCTCAAAATAAAAATGTTGACCAATGTATTGAACTTGGAGGAGTGCAGAAAAGCGTCTGACAGGCCAAAACAGAGAGAAGAGGCGGGCGAGGATCAAATCAAATATTGGCCAAATTAAAAACTGTCCTTGATTTTTTAAATTCTAAATGTTAGGAGTATTTGAAACATTGTAAAATATGTTACGATTTCCATTAGAAGAAATATTCATGATTGATCAGTTCTGAGCTGAACGTTTGTGACGTGTTAAATTTAAACTTATTTTATGCTCGTATATTATTTGTTACAATTTAATCCATTGACAAGTAAAAATGTTACCATTTATGTAGGAGATTGATTCATGATTGATTGGTTTTGAAACCGGATTGTTTGTGTAGGGGTTGTATTTAAACTTATCTTATGGTCGCATCTGATTTGTTATATTTTAATCCATTGAAAAATAAAAATATTTACATCCTACAGTTTATCTATATGATTGTTTCATGATTGATCAGTTTTGAGAGCAGATTTTTTTTACAATTTTTTTAAAAAGATTGTTTCATGATTGATCAGTTTTGAGAGCAGATTTTTTTTTACAATTTTTTTAAAAAGATTGTTTCATGATTGATCAGTTTTGAGGCAGGATATTTGTGACGGGGTTATATTTATACTGATCTTGTGCTCTCATCTTATTTATTTCGTTTTAATCCATTATAAAGTAAAAATATTTACAGATCTTCCAATTTTCCAGAATATTGTTTCATGATTGATCAGTTTTGAGAGCAGATTTTTTTACAATTTTTTTTAAAAGATTGTTTCATGATTGATCAGTCTTGAGGCAGGATATTTGTGACGGGGTTATATTTATACTGATCTTGTGCTCTCATCTTATTTATTTCGTTTTAATCCATTATAAAGTAAAAATGTTTACAGATCCTTCAATTTTCCAGAATATTGTTTCATGATTGATCAGTTCTGAGAGTGAATGTTTATGAGGGAATTGTGTTTAAACTTATCTTATGCTCGAATATTATTTGTTAAAGTTTAATCCATTGAAAAGTTAAAATATTTACAAATCTACTGTTTATATAGAGGATTGATTCATGATTGATCATTATCGAGACCGGATTGTTCGTGATGGGGTCATATTTAAATTATCTTGTACTCGCATCTTATTAATTACATTATTTTTAATGCGTTAAAAAGTAAAAATATCTACAAATCTATAATTTATCTAGAGATTGATTCACGACTGATCAGCTATGAGACCGGGTTGTTTGCGAAACGCTCGTATTCAAACTTTTATTGTGCATGCATTCTATTTGTTAAATTTTAATCCACTGAAAAGTTAAAATGTCTTCAAACCTACTATTTATCTAGAAGTCTGATCACCAAGTCTGATTGGTTTGCATTTCAACTTAGCTTGTGTTTGTAATTTATTTTGTGAGGTATTAATTTTTCGAAGAAGAAAAGTCTTCCTGTTTTCTAGAAGAATGATCAGTTCTGAGTGGTTGGTTTTCAACTTTGCCTTCTGTTTGTATAATTTTAATTCGTTTTCTATTATCGGTTTGTATAATTACTTGTAAATTATGATCTTAAACCGATCAGTTTGCTTTTCAAGTTTTCTTCACCTTTCTTTTTCGGAAGATTATTCCATCAAATCTCTGATGGCTCTTTGAATTCGAGTATTTAAAAAGAAAAATCACCCACCTTAGAAAATCATGAAGCATTTCCCCTTTCGCTTTCGTTCGAGTGAAATTGACAGTTGGGTCAACCGTTGCAATACATGTGATGAAAATAAACTGTAATATTGCATTCAGGACCGCTAACTTAACCACAGGTTGCCAAAGGTCAAAAACCTTTTTTTACCCTCCACACTGTGGTGGAATCGGTTTGGTCGGTTTTCTGTTTCCACTTTCTGGTTTACACGTTAAACGTTGCGGTTAGGACTTTTGATTTCAACCCAAACAATTCAAACAATAGCTCATATTGAACTTTTCCTGGGTTCTAATTCTGAAATGTGATATTCTTATATTTAAACTTATGCTCGGATCTTTTTTATTAAATTTTTATCCAATGCCGAGTAAAAATGTTTTCAAATTACATTTATATAAAAGAAATATATGGTTGATCAGATTTGAGACCGTACTGTTGGTGATGGGATTATATTTAAACTTATCTTAAGCTCGCATGTTATTACTACATTTTAATGTACTGAAAAGTAAAAAGGTCTACAAATCTATAATTTATCTAGAAGATTGATTCACGAATGACCGGGCTGTTTGTGATGGATCGTGTTGTAAAAGCCGGTTCGAAAATACCTCCGGCCTTGCAAATTCTGTGTCCCACTCGTAAAGAGCCAGGATAAAAAGGAAAGAAGGCATGGAAATTGAGCGAACAGGGCCCCAAGGACGAAACGCGGAGTGTGGATCGCATGAAAATAAAGGCATCTGAAAAACCAAAACGAATCTCCATTGTTGCCAGACTAGGTTAACCAGTCTTTCGAAAGATATAATTATATCTGCCTCTCAAAGTGCACAAAGTCCCCTAACAAGTTAATTTTCGTTTTATTTAGTATGTAAAATATAAACATTTTCCACTTAAATAATATTCCTACGTAGTAACCTTCTCTCCAAGTTTTTTCCTCCCGTCCTTGCTTTATTTCCTTCAAAAGCAAACCGAAACTATATTCACACTTGTAAAACTGTTACACATATTCATTTTTACAAATTTATACAGCGCTTTCTGTATTTTTCCAGCGTCTATTATGTATTACCTTTTTGTTGTAGATAATGCCCAATGCTTTCATAGTTACGGCATCTATTTTGGCCTAGATATCCTCACGGTGGAACAGTTTTTTTTTGTGTGTTATATTTCCTACTCATTCTTGTTTTGTCGGCCTGCGTGGATATGCCCAATCATCGTGAATTCGCGCTGCTCTTTTTTAATTTTTCCCTTAGTCATATTTTCACTATTTCTCGCAGCTTAATATCATAAACCAACTTTGTTCAATAAAAAAGCCGCTATTTGTTAAATCTTTATTCATATGTAGGTGGCATGTCTCATTTTTACGTAAACATGAAAACCAACGTGAGCGAAAAAGAGTATCCCTGAATGACCCCCTATTAATGATTACAATAATGAAGATTGCGATAGCCTCACATAGTCGTTGATAAAAAGAACCAGAATAAAACCAATGTTCTAATGTTAGGCTTGACAAACGCAAAACACACAGGTATTCTAATCTGAAAGACTTCCAATTAAAGCGACAATTAAAACGATATTCCGTCGTTAACTTCATTGGATCATTAATGAAAAAAACATTAGCAAACTATGAAATATATCCCTTAGTATATTATATATATTAGTATATCCTTCACGTAATAATTTATAAAAATGTTGATCTTGTTTCCTAGGAAGACCTTCACATAGGAAAAAAACATTCTTGCGATAACCTCAGTGAACTGATCACTGATGTTAACAACAAGAACAATATTAAAATCTACACAATACTATGTTTTTACAATATTTGAAGTTAGGCTTGGTAAACTAGAAAAATGGTGGTGTAGGAATGTCACCCGATTCAATCCTAAGCAGTGATTGAAATAATATAACATAGATAACCTCGTTGGGTATGGTCATTGATATAAAGAACATTAGCAAACTATCAAATAAATCATTTAGAATCCTTCACGTAGTAAATTATAACAAAGCTGATGTTAGTATGTCTCCTAGGAAGACTCCTTATGGCATGGTGTTTGACCTCTCGAAAACTCACTGAATTTGGTTTTTGATATGATAAGCAATATTAAGACTTAAAATACACTGTACGATGTCTTTGGAATTTGGTACATAATAAAATCGTTGGTGATATCATGCCCTCTTGAAGGGCTCCGTATTAATGTGGCATCACAACTTGACGAAACATCATTGGACGTGGTAATTAATGTAAAGGAAGCTATTGAATATAACCTTAGAATCTTTGAAATATTCGCCTAACATGGTTGATGTCACCCTGAAAGACTTCCTACTAACGTGCCCTAAAAATCATCTTGAATTAATCTCACTATACTGGGTAATTGTTTGTATTACATATAAAAACTATTCGTATAATCTTAGAATTTTGATGTCAGATCTGCTGATACCGTTAAAGATAGCGAAAAGCAGAAACGCTTCTGACAGACTAAACCATCGGTTGGGAAAAGTAAACAAAAAAAAGATGGTATGATCGGAAACAACCAAGGTACAGGTTCAACACCTCTCTTGCAGACAGAAAAAATTTCAGAATCTTTAAGATAGTCACTTTACGAAGATGATATTTACAGATCACTTTACGAAGTTGATATTCTCAGATCCCTCTATAAAAAATACAAAAGGGAATATCTGACGAATTAACCTAACAACGTTGGCGTTAAAGCGTTACCTACCATATTCGTTACTTATCCGTGTTATCTTCTGTTCATATAGAAATATAGCCAATGGGCTTGTCATGTTAGTGATAAGGCTTTCGACGCAACTTAATTTAGCATCTTTGACTTGGTTCACGTTAGTGCTAGAGTGTGTCATTGTATGATTCCATAATATTGAGTGTACAACAATAAGATGTTCAAAGCTGGAATATATCCCTGTACTACACCCCGTTATTGTTACATCTCACTGTATTTAAATCCCCTTTGTTCTAGTACCAGCGTAACGTAAAGTTCTAGATAATAATGGAGTTGCACAATAGACCAAAATTGGTCGCCGTGCGTAAGGTGGTAATGTTGCCTGCTGCTAATAACCTAACCTAATCCAAAATCTTTCTTTGTTATACTCTTATATCTCTTTGGATATGTCATTGCGAAAATCTCCAGCGTGACTTAGGTTGATTTTTTCGCTGACAGCCTGGTATCGGATGTAACAACGGGGAACAATTTTATTCGGTAGCATGCCAGATAAACCGCTTCCGTTTGTAATTATCGGCAGTGGTGACCCGTTTGCATAATATCCGGCTGTGAATCCCACCTGTGAGGAGGGCGACAAAAGGTACTTTTTGTACGTATTACCTAATATCGCCGAACGCGGAAGTGTTTTTCGGTTCAAAACCCTCTTGTTTTCCGTGTCTGGTGCCGATGTGCCGAAAAAAAAGGGGAATATTGAAACTACTTTCGGATTGAAGAACAATTTCAAAACAACCAGTATGTCTATGTAGGGCATTTTGAAAAGCTAATTGATCAAACTGTACTTCTTTAATCGGTTATCTAATGTATATTCAATATTCTTTCAATTTATGTAATCGAGAATGCAGAAGAAAGCATTATTTAATTAAATATCGGAAAAACGTTTTATTAATATGTATATTGTTTAAATGCTCAAAGGGAATCAATATGATGTTGGTTAGATCTGCTTATTGCATTATTTTAACAGTATTATAAGGAAATCCCAACTCTAATGTCACCATTATTAAATAAAAAGAAATTTATCAGCATGATTGTAAAATTAAATTTAACAAATGTCCTTGGATATCTGAAATCTGAAATTCCCAAGACAGTATATCTTTTTTTTTCATATTTGTCCCGCGTAATCTCAACATACCTATACCACTTTGTGTTCAGAACTATATATTTTCCATTGTAATGGAAGTTTTTAATAATTAAAATTATTCATAAGCCAAATAAATCTTCTGATCTTCCTAATTACTATCTGTCCATTTGTTTCCTATCTATTCAAAAATTCTAGAATAACTCCGAAAATTATTGCCCATAAATAAAAATTCTAATATTATTCCCGATCAATTTGGATTTAATTTGATAACTCAACAAGTGCATCGTGTTGCTGAAAATATAGCCTCTTTCCTTGAACAGAAAAGCATTTCTTTGGTATCTTTCTTGATTTTGAACCGGCCTTCGATCGAGTCTGGCACTCGGGCCTGCTTAGGAAAATGAAGAACATGAGATCTTATTTGGCGGCTAGTTTTGAGGATTGAATTTTCACTTTATGTTCGCGTTAGAGTAGGTGTTCCTCGGGAAGCATACTCGGCCCATTTTTTATTTTCAATATACACTGCATTTTCAATATATTCCTTCACATGTTAATATACATTAAAATACGTTCTTACACGTAATTGTTGACCCCTACATAAACACTCAACACTTAAAACACATGGATGAATTAACAGTATGGTTCATAAAGTGGAGAATGAAAATGAGCCTGATGGAAAGGTGTGCAGATTTTCAGATTTTACCCTGCATAAATGTATCAATCCCCCGTGTATAAACGGAACCCCATTGCCAACCACTAACCTTATTTATTATCTTTTCATGGATAAATGACTGACCTGGAATCCCCATACTAATGATTAAAATTTGACATTGAAAACAAAACTTTTAATTTGCAAGATAATAATAAGACCTCTCTGGGCATAAGGATGTCTTATTAAGGATGTAGGGTCTTATTAAGGCATAAGGTCTCATAAGGATAATAGGATTCCAATTGCCAACGTCTCCAATCGATTCAGTCCAAAATTCTCCATCAAATTATAAATGCTCTTTTTTATGTATTTATAACAACCTAAACATCCCGTTTGTAAATGACATCATTTCTATAAAAAAATTAATCAATCCCATAGCATCCACAATAGTCTACTAGTAGTTATCACTTCCAGCCCTACCAGAAAATCCTCCAAGATGACTGAAACAAAAGTCACCCTGAGACGACCTCAGTGAGACAAGTATGACAAAGTTTCAATGTAAAGAGCAACTTCTACAAGTGACTCAAACAACAATTCATCACATAATGCAATATTCGTATGTAGTTCTAAATAACAAATAAATGTAATAAAAAGTAAATAAATAAAAATGTTTTCTGTTTTGTAAATAACCGGTATAAATAGGTTTTAAATATAATCTGAAAACTTATCGGAAGAAATTGTCTAATTCATCGTGAAATCATCGGCCAGGTTAAATATTATCAAATAATGACTGGGAAAGTCCATTGTGTCATTAATTCACCTTGAAGAGTTCATTTTTATCAGTAATGTTTAGTTGATTAAATCATGTTTTTTTAATAATGCCTTTTATTGTGTAATATCACAATCGCAAAATTCACCAAAATTAAGGAAAAACTTAGTGAACCTACAACTTAAAAATGACCGATTTTTGAAATATATTAATTTCTTTGTTGACTTTTAATGTTTTATGTTTCAGGTATAATCAAAATGGCGTTGCCAGTATTGAAAGAATTCTTGTGCGGCATGTCCGTCAGGACAGGCGCTTTAATCATAGGATGGTTGTGTTTGGTATGATCCATTATATCTACTATTGTGATATTAAATTATGACGATTTTCTCTCTATTTCTTCAGATAAATTCCTTGTTTACCTTGCTGCCTGTAATTATTTACACAGGCATGTACTTAGAAATGTCCACTGATCAAGAGAACAAGCTCATCGATTGGCTGACAAACGAGACAGAACAGAAAATTTACGGCAACGAATCTGTTTCACCAATCGGCCATAGTGACAATGAGGAGTTTGGTATGTAATTAAAAATTTTCTCACAGTGTTTTTATTTTCTTTCTTAAAATAATTTTCTGTTTTTTTTAATTTCAGTGAGAAATGCTATGGAAGGGACTGTTCTTTTTCTCATCTTGTCAGGACTCATCAGTGTCATTGCTGCTACTATGCTGATCTGCGGTATTCACAAGGTATGAAGAAGAAAAATTTATGGAATTTTTCATTCTATTTTTCATTTTTTCTTTTTTGCCAACAGAAAAACGGCTGCCTTATGCTGCCATGGCTCGTCCTGGATGCCAAGTCCTGCATCCTCACCTTCCTCACGTTTGTCTTTTGGCTCATCATCATGCCATTTTCCAAAGTGTCAGCCGATGGGCATTTCTTGACAGACTTATACACTAAAGCGGCCATCACTTGCATCCTTTTCTTCTCTGTCGGTAAGTCCATTAAAAATAACATTATCAATGATCCCTGATCATATGATGGTTGTCATTGTCGGCCTTTTTTTTTACAATGTTTCTATAACAATAGAACATGCCAAAGAGGAAACATGCTTGACAACATGCAGGTGAACCAGGATGATCAGGAACGATAAATCTTAACGAGAACATATAATTTCAAAAATTAACATTCAAAACTAATCAATGTTATTTTTTTATTTTCAGTTGTTCCGGCTTATGCTTTCTTGGTAGTCTACACCTGTTACCGTAATGCAAAGTATGAAAGGAGTCAATATGACAACTCTTTCCAAAAGTTGTAACCCATTTTAAAAATATTATTTTATTTTTATTTTTTCCTTTCTCATAATAAAATCTTTATTAACAATGACTATCATATAATATATATATTGAATTTGTGATTTATATAAAATGTATAATGTAAAGTATTTTTAAACAATGAACAAAAACAAAACGTGTTTATAAGAAATAATTTTTCTTAGCGAGGCTGTAAAAATAAAATATATATTTAGAAAAAATCAATGTAATACTCATGATGGATATTTGTTCTATTAATGTTAATGAAATATTCAAAATTGAATCTCACCATTATTTTAAAAAGGAAAATTTTATTTTGTATCAGTGAAACATTAGTTTATTAGAACATTAAAAAACAACTACCAAAACACTATTTGTTTAATTTTTTTACACGCCTTCCTATTATTATTTTTTCTTATTGTTAAGATGAATATTTGTTTTAAAATATAGAGGTAATTAAGGATCAATGAAGGCTAATTGCGCAGTAGATATGTGTCCCCACACTGTACCATCTGTACATGTTTTTCCAACCAGTTTGTAACATGTAAATAGCAATTATACACCCTAGCCAAACAGAAAGATGCAGCAGCGATTTACTCCACCACAACAGAGGAAAACTAAACAAGTATAGGCCCATTGACTTCATGGCTTTGGACATGCTCCTACCCAAGCTACCACAGTAACAATGAGCGGTAGATTTGTGTTAGAGGAGTGGGTATATTCTACAAAGGTGAGCCTGGGCCTCGGAGCATCCTTTTCTGTCAATCCAATTCCCGGAACTGTACAGTGGGTGCTCCTAGGGGACTCCAACAGACCCTTGGTTGCCAAGGGGGTTTCCAGGTACAAAATAATGGTGTAGCCTTGAGAACATGACGCACTTTCTAAAGGAAAAGCTGTAATCGTGTTTCCTGGTGTGCATGATCACCTTAAGCACCCACTGATTGCATTTGGATGATAGGACTAAGGACGAATATAGCATGTGTACACCTACCTAGTCCCTCGAAATGCGTTAAGGGAGTTGTTGGCTTGAGAGCTGGCTTTGGACGGCGGGTGCTTGATCAGCGGCACACATTGGTTAGGGTTCCAGAGTCTGTCTGCATAGATGGGGGAGGATGCATAACCAGCTGTACAACGAGTAGCACAGTTACAAGCCCTGTAGTGTGGCTATGTGGGAATGGATTCGTCGTTGGCCATAGGTGAGACCCCTGGCAGGTACCTAGAGAAAGGCTGTTGTTAAGTGGTGCCCGCATGGGCTTCCTTTATTGACGGCACTCCTCCAGGGGGTGGTTAGAAATTAAACTTTAACAAATCGTGGCCGGAGCGTATCCGGAAGTTTCAATGCTGGCAGGGCCCCTACACTCTGGGAGATAGAGTTGTCATCCCTACCTAGGGAGCACGTTAGGATGCATTTCAGCCATTTCAGGTATCCCTTTACGTGCATGCAGCACATGGTTGAGTGCCCAATGTTAACCCACCCCTTTGGACAGGGCAAGCGGGAGAAGTCAGCATGTCTGTTTGATTAGTCTGTGAATTTGGTGGCTTCTACACCGAACCTCAACATCAGCCATGAGCGGAGATGAGTCCTCCTAACTTAAGAAACTAAACATGTGATATATTGTAATATCCCTTATTCCAATTATTCCTAAATATTTTATTTTAAAAGTTTTCCCCCTTGTACCGACTTCCCAAGATAAGACTTTACCAACACCCTTCACTCCCACCATTGTTAAATCCCTCCTAGACCTCCCACCAGGGTATATAATAGGACTGATTGTAATATTTGACGAGTCTGTTTCCCGTAAGCCCTCCACTCCTGTAGTTATTAATTTTTTAATACAGAAGTTAATTTTTCCTGTAAGTCTACGTCTACTCCAGTCTCCACCCCATAATCCTGACGTTGGTTATCACAATGTGCCAGGTGTGCACATTAAAGAACCTCATTGTCTAAAGACATTGCGACCCCCAATGGTTAACATGTCCAAGCAACCCGGGCCAGAAGATATACTGCCAAGGGATGGAGTATAGCAGCAAGGGTGGCAGCAGAGTTGGGCAAAATCTAACTAATTCAATCATGATTAAGAATTTTGATTGAAGTTTAATCATGATTGAATTAGTTAGATTTTGCCCAACTCTGGCTACAATGACCAACTTACTAAAATCCAACAGATTCCGGATACAAATTTTGAGTTGAGAGTTGTGCTCAAGGTCAACCTTCAAAAAGTGTTATCATAAACGAAAACCAAAGTTACATAATTATTGTACATGTCTGTTTTGTTATAATCAAGACCCCTAGATGATGTATTTTCCAAATAATGTAGAAATCTCTCCTTTCAAGTGGAATAAATTTTAATTCAAAGAAATATTTTTTCCATTGATTGGTTATGTAAACATATTTACTTTTCAAAGCGTAGCTTGTTCTAGGATTTTTTATTTTATTTTATCATTATTATTATTATTATTTATCATTATTTTTTGGCTTTTCATAATGACGTAGTTTTACTTATAATTGGAAGATTGATTTTTGCTTTGATGAAATAAATTTCTGTTAGAAATTTTTTTAAAAGTGATGAAGTGTATTTTTCACTTTTTGAGCACCCATTTGAACATGATTTATCGAAATTTAGTCATGACTAACTAAATTGTGACTAAATTAGTCATGCCTATTTAATTACTGTTCATGACTAACAGTCTGAATGATCAATCATTAATCATTAGACATGACTAATTTTTGCCCAACACTGGGTGGCAGTGGCGATTCTGGCAGTCCTAGGGGGAGGGTTCTGAAGGTGGAGTTGCTCCGCAGGAAAGAGGAAAATGCAGAAAGAAGAGGTAACAACTCTAACTTCGACGGCAGCAAAACGTACCAGTTCAGGCAGGAGGCTCCCTGGGAAGAAGACCAATAGTAACCCAAAAAGTGATGCTAGTTCATAAATGATAATGTATAGTGTATTGTAGACTAAAGTTGTGTAAAGTTGGGCCTGGTCGGCCAACTTTAATTGTCGAGGGGATAGTGTAGTATATGGGAGAGGATTAGTTTTTAATTAAATTTAAAGTTAAAGAAATGGTGTATAGACTGGCAGGGAGGAAAGACGGATTTCATTCCGCATGGAGGGCGCTGAGTCAGTCTTGTTCCAATGCTGGGAAGGAGATGACTGCGGCCGTCTGTTGATGCTAGGTAAATGTCTTGCATTTTGTCCTTCTCAGGGCTAAGTAGAGTGTACAATCCTATGTTTATAGAATAGTTTTTGGACCTGTTGTAATATCCCTTATTCCAATTATTCATAAATATTTTATTTTAAAAGCTTTCCTCCCTTGTATCGACTCCCAAGATAAGACATTACCAACACCCTTCACTCCCACCATTGCTAATTCCCTCCTAGTCCTCCCACCAGGGTATATAATACGAATGATTGTAATATTTGACGAGTCTGTTTTCCATCAGCCCTCCACTCCTATAGCTATTAATTTCTTAATACAAAAGTTAATTTTTTCCTCTGCCCGTGTAAGTTTACTTCTACCCCAGTCTCCACCCCATAATCCTGACGTCGGTTATCACACTGTGTCACAGATAGAAAGCATAGCCCTTATTGTAGGTTTGAACAGGGAACGCTTTCACTTGTGTAATTTTTTTTAATGAGGATAAAATGTTTGTCAAAACTCATGGCAAATAGTTTTGCAAGGGCCAACCCAACAATAACTAGTTTAGCTTGTGCTGACCAACATTTTTTTTTACTTTAGCCATTAAAAAAATAAGGTTACTATTTTAGTTAAGACTAACTAATTGTGAAGCATTAAAAATATTCTAAAATGGAAGTTATAAAATAAAAATGACATTTATTTAGTTATGACATGTTAAAGAAACATTGCACCATTTTTGATTGTTCAATACACAACCTTTTAATAAGCCATTTAAATATGCACAGTTTAATTATAAAAAAAATAGAAAATATATTAAATTTTGATGAAAACCATCAAAAAGCAAATGATTTATTTCGATTTTTTTCTTCAGTTTTAAGGTTGAGAGCTTTTGTGATCAGAATAACACACTTTTTTATAGTAACTAAACAGAGATATGTGTAGTTAGTATAGTGTTTAAAAGTAATTACATATTTGTTCAAGCTAATCATTTTATTTATATGTTCAAATCCAATTTCTTTTATTTGTTTGCAGTTACTTATTTATGTATTGTTTTTAAAAATGTTAAGAAGTTTGAAATTATGTTTTAAACTATAATGATAAGTGCCTGACATCACCCCCTTGTGTTTGTAATACTTTCTATAATACAATAAACAATTTCAATTAATTATTATTTTTATGTAAGGTCTTAGTTGAGATGAATAAGTTAGTGACACGAGCGGGATTCGAACCCACAACCTTCGGCTCAATACGCCTCTGCTCTAATCACCTGAAGTCACGACAGCTCAAGGTCGAGGGTTCGAATCCCGCTCATGACACTAACATTTTCATCTTAACGGAGACCTTACATAAAAAGAATAATTAATTGAAATGATTAACATGATCAACAAGACCACTAAAACAATTTCTATTCTATTGTAACTAGATACCGATGCTGTCTACAAGCTGAATCAGACATCCGTCTCCAGCTATCAAAAATAAACTCAACATATCCAAATTGTAACGGTTAAAACAACCTTACTATTCTCATTAATTCTGTTCTGTCCAATTTGATTTTTGTGGAGCAGATTTTGTATATAAAGTTAATATGTCAATCTAGAATCCTTCCATCAGCTAATTAGGAATCAGTAATGGACTGGCTAATTTATAAAACTTTAATTTAATACTTAAACTATAAATATCTAATTTTAAATACTTAAATGAGAGAGGTCCGCCCAGGATTTTGTTCTGTGAAAGGTGTCTGCTGGCTAAAAAGTTTACGAAGCATAGGGTATAATTTTCTGGGGAGAGTTGGAAGCCTCAAACGTCGAATCGGCCGCTGGATTCGAACCCGAGACCTTTACCTTACGGTGATGAACGCCGTGTCTAACGCCTAAACCGTTGCGGCCACCGACGCCCCCAAAATGATAACCCAAAGTGACAATTTTAAATATTGAAATCTTCTTGCAGGAGAGATGTGATGATCATTGTGTACCAGCTGAACAGCGGTATGAATTTGAGCCAACCGTGCAAGTGCCGTCAAAAGGTAACGTAACGAAATTTTGGGTATTAAAAGCTCAGAGCTTGAGGCGGCAGATTCAATGGGAACAGCATTGGGTATGGTTACAGATCGAAAGGGTTCGTTATGAAATTTAATTTCAACTGCATTGATGTTGACTACCAAATCCATAAATTCGAATTCACCCTGAACCGTGCCCGCCCATCCTACTCCAGGCACCATCAATTGCCCTCGCATCTGGACAGCAACCCAGTGTACGCTTCCAGTAAATAAAGCTGCTCGACTTATAATATTTAACATTTATATAAATCCGATTTAGTTTTTCAGATATCGTTTCTTTTGACATTTTCGCATCAGATTTTGACATTGTTTCGAATAAGAGAGGATGGTAGGAAACCGGTTGTAAGGGGTGTAATGGCTGTACTAGACTGTGCTGTTTAAAAAAAAGGATGAAGTTTCCTCCCAAATAAAACGTTATTCTGGGCAGGAGGATTAAAATATATATATATANATGTGGGCTGATGGGTCACAAAAACTAATTAAAGTATTTAAAAGAAAAATGGCAAAATTTTAAAAAATTAGAGTACTCACCAAGCTGAGTGTCTGCGCAGTCTCCCGGCGTGATGACTGATGAGCTGTACGCGCTTGATACGGCACTCACGTTACCTCTCTCGAAAATATTATTTGGCGGGATTTTCGCGAAAGTAAAACGATAGAAATAACGAAATAGAAATTGTAATCAAGGAAAACTAGTAGTTAAGAAAGCTATTTCGAAAAAAAAAAATATGTTGGAGGCAAATACGTCCGAAGAACAAGGACTATGTATGGTCTGATCGGAAGCAAAATGATCACTGTTGGAAGCAAAACTAATAGTTTCATGTACTGAGGCAAAAATGATACTTAATTGGAAACAAAACGAACAATGGTTTTCATACGGAGGCAAAAAAAGTACTTAATAGAAGCATTCGGAAACAAAAACGAACAACGCTTAACACGCCGAGGCAAAAACGATACTAAAAACCGGGTAGAACTAGGGAATGAAAAAACGGAGTGGGGTTGAAGGAGGAGCAAATAAGATTTTAAGGGCGCAAAACGAGACTAAAAAACATCGCGCGTAATTGGCAGGAACAATGATTTTTTTTTATTGCATTTTTACTTTTAAATAAAGGTCATTAGGTGGCCGTGGTTAGGTCAGAATGTTGGTCATCCTGGCCTTAGCCGCCTTTTTGCTACCCTCCATTATGTGTCCAGGTACCCAGACAACTATCATTTTTCCGAAGCGCTCCAGCTTGTGGCATCTCTTCCAAGAGCACAATGAGAGGAGGACCTGTCACATACAGCAGTTACTGCAGTGAGGGCATCAGTGCAGACCAGGTAAGCAGAGCCACTATGAATTTGAATTACCTCAAGCCCATGCAAGCATACAATTATGCTGTATAAACACCACAGTATGCTGGGAACAATTATGAAATGGACACACCCTTGCAATACACGGTGCTCGCCACATCACTGGTCTTAGATGGTTATTAGTGTCAATATCGTCCTATTGTTAGTGTTTTATTTGTCATATTTTTAAGTTTATTTTAAATTTGTTTTGCTATGGCACCCCCAGATCCAAGTTTTTGTTTTTAAACAGATCACCTTTAAACTGTTTAGCTTGATGATTTCTCCTTATTATTATAATACTAGCTCCTGATTATTATGATAATACTAGCTTATACGCTTCATCCATGCTGGACACAGTTTCAATGTACCTTTGTAAAAATGTGTAGAGATTAGTGACTGTTAATCGATAGTTATTCAGATATCGTGAGATTACACCCGAACGCATCTCACGATATCTGAATAAGTACCTTTGTAAAGTGATGCAGAGTGCTAGTATGGCTTTCTAATATAATGTTGTGTTTCACAAATTCTTCTCTTGTTGTCTACACACGGTAAAAAATTGTCCATATGATCTCCGAATGGATGGAATTTCAAAAAATCATAACATGAGAGGGTACTCTTGTTTTTTGTTAACAATATATGGAATAACAAAAAACAGAGTTCACCCTCATGTCAACTTGTTTATATTATTTTCTTTTCATTAAATGTCATTAATAATGCTTGTAATATAATTGAAAATTTTCTGAATTAACTAATAAACAGTTGGAACTTTATTGATATTCAACCTTTGATAATGGAGTTCCACGATAAATGTAATGTACAATGAACCTTACAAGAAAAAAAATAAGGTGACAGGTAAAGAAAGTCATTGGTCCCTAGTACTCGGAGAATGGGTCAAAAAAGGAAACACACTTGTCAGAGGTCACTCACGGACACTGTCCGGCCAGAAAACGACCTCATAGGTCAGACCTTTTATGTAAGAATAAAATAACGACTGGGCACATTTTCGATAGTATAGTCAGACCTGTGGGTGTTCCTGGTGCATGGCAGAGGGCGCAAACTAAATCCATACAGGGAAATTCTCAAAGAATTTTTGATGATTGTTGCTGTTCTTGATGTTCAAACAGAAGTGAAGTACCTAAATAAAAATTTGCAGAGGAGCTGAAAAAGAAAGGGATTGGACAAAATAATTTAATCAATTGTATTTTATTTTTCTCTATTTTTTTAATATTATTAACTTGCTATGGAGTAGAATAGAATTTTTTTACTGTATTATTGTAAATATTACATATATATGGAGGGGGGATGTCCGGTACTTATCATTTCAATTTAAAACATAATTCGAAATACAATTCTTTTTAACAGTTTGAAAAGCAATATATAAATAAGTAACTGCAAACAAACAAAATAAATTGGATTTGAACAGACAAATAAAAATTATTAGCTTACACAGATATGTAATCACTAGCTTTTAAGGACTCTAATGTACCTTTCTAGTGCGATGCACTAGTATGGTTTTCTACTACAATAATATCTCATTTCTCAAATTATTCAGTTTGCTTCTGTCTATACTTGGTAGAAAAATGTCCATATGATCCCCTTAGGGACGGAATTTCAAAAAATCCTTCTAAACTGAATTGAAGACTTGTTATTAATCCATTCTCTGATTAGTGTCCTGACTGAACTGTCAGATAATTCACCATGTTTTTAAGTAGGTAGATATTTAAGTTTGATCTTTCCCTGCGCTGCTGTAACAAGACAAAGGACAACATCTTCATTTATAAGGTGTGCGGAAGTGCTATACCAAGGTTTATGCCTTACTTGTAGCGCATGTGTATCATTTAAATCTTAATGAGGAAAAAAGGTTGATTCTAAATGTGTTTTGAACAGGTTTGATTTATCTTCGATCTGTAAACTAAATAGAAAGAAGGAGAAAGATTAGGTATATTTGATCAAAGAATGAATTGAAGCAGATGTTATGCCCTCCTGTAAGACATGAAGTACTTTATTTACTTTTAGTTAACTTTTTTAGTTGATTAATTTGACAAAATACTGTCTGCTTTGAGTGATTTATTTTGTTGATTTTTTTTCTCAACTTAACAGTTTATTTATTATAGTTGAAAAATGGCAAAAAGGAGCGAAAATTCAAAAGGTGGGGTTGAGATGGGAAGTTGGTGTCCTAGTGGATCGAGGTCACGATAGCTCAAGTGGTAGAGCAGCAGCGTATCTAGCCAAAGATTGTGGGTTCGAATCCCGCTCGTGCCATTGACTTTTTTATCTCAACTAAAAACCCTAATTAATTGTAATATATTAATTGGTCAAGCGGACCACAAAATTAGTGAATTTAATGACTGAAAATGAAGTATACTTCACTAAAGCTCTCCGTGGCCATTTCATTTGTCTTCGAGAATCCAATGCGATTACAAGACATTGAAAAATGGCAAAAAGGAGGGAAAATTCAAAAGGTGAGGTTGAGATGGGAAGTTGGTGTCTGAGTGGATCAAGGTCACGATAACTCAAGTGGTAGAGCAGTGGCGTATCTAGCCGAAGATCGTGGGTTCGAATCCCGCTTGTGCCAATGACTTTTTTATCTCAACTAAAAACCTTAATTAATTGTAATATATTAATTGGTCAAGCGGACCATGAAATTAGTGAATTTAACAGTTTATGTATGCATGTGTTCATCATATGCATATATATTTTCAATTTTAGGAGAGATTTGTCACTCTCTCAAGACTCCAAATTATTGAACTGTTGAATGGTTCAGATCCCCGGGCTATCATACAGTATGGTCACCATGCTTGGAAATATAGATTCCATTTAGTCCAGGAAGTTAATTTTTAATTTCGTACACACTTTTTCGTAGTAAATAGCACAATAATATAAAATAGAAATCTGAATGAAAAAAGTCACAAATTTTCTGTTTTTATTAACACAGTTTTATGTTTAATTTTGAATTTTGAATCGTGTGACAATTTACAATGAACTCCGACAACAGATGGATTTAATTCCATATGGTACATACTTTCATAAATATATTTCATTGCTGTGCACAAAATTGTGTATTTCCATCTATCTATCTAATGTGCGAAGAAATGGCAGATGGAAGAAAACAAAATGTAAAAAAACTTTCTTTTTTGTAAGAAAACAAAGTTTGACAGGCAATAAGCTTACATATTTTTCTTCATAGTTGAAACATAGATATGTTATTACTGTAAGACAAAAATGACATATTTGTCCCTTAAGATGTGGGGCAATCCAACGTATAATTATTGTATTGGCATGTTCGGTTCCAGATCGTACTCCAATACTGGAATCCATACTCTTCCTTCAGTTTTAGAGCACACTTCACCTGTTCAGTAATGTCGTCTTGACGGAGAGCTGTGTATAAAATCAGTATTTATTAATCCTTTTGAACAGTGCCATTCCTTCTTGATACTTACTTTGGCACGTCACATTGCACGTTCCACTAGTTTCATTGGTCGTCGAGCAGTGAGCATTCGATATCTGTACAAATAGTACAAAGAATAAATCACCGTCTCTTAATGATACTATAAAGCGTAAACTATACCTTGTATAAACCGACGAAATACATAGTGTTAAAACGAGTACTGTTTTTTGAATTCAAGTTACTTGCTTGTTCAGCTATGCAAATCCCTTAAAAACAATAACATTGAAACGAAGTGCATAGGAAGTTATGCCAAATCGAACAGAAAAACATTCAAAACAACTTACATTTAGGCAAATCACTTGTGTTGGCCCCTTTTTCTGTTAGCTCCTTTGCAAGTTCGCATTTAGTAAACTTTTTCAATTCTGTCCCAACAACAAAAACGGCAACAATTGCAAAAATCACTTTGAGAAAATTCCTATAAAAAATTACATTAAATTACATGTATTTATTTTATTTTAATAAATAAATAAATTCAACACCTTAACTCATACATGGCTGGTGACGAACTCAATACTACCAAAGAATTTACAATAGAAACTCTTTATAACAAGTGCGTTAGCTCAACAAATATTGTCTCTGGCATAGGCAACAATGGCTCATGCAATTTAATCAATCATTAATTCACTTTGAAAGAAAAATCAAATAAACAAAGCCCAATATTTGCTTTTTGAACTTCAAAAAGCTGCTGAGTACAAGTTTTTGAAAAAATAAAAAATTTTTTAGTTAAAATTTTTCACTTATTCAATTGTTTCAAAATATTCTCAAAAACTGCAAAAATGTGATCACTTTTTCTACCGATCCATAGAAAATTTTACATGCTTTTAGAACTTTACAACTTTTACAATATTTATTTTGTTTTTAAATTATTATATATTACCATCTGTACTGATATATTCATTATATTATGTGATACAATATTGATAATTTACAAATATCCATTGTTGCTCTCCCAGCTTTCTGAATTTATGAACTATTCATAAGGAGGTCATCTCCGCTTCGATAGCCATACTGGGTTGTAGGGATGGATATATTGGACATGGATCGTTCTGATGTGTTAGGATGTGATAGTTTTTCATTGGAATGTGGAACATTTGGTGGGGATTAATTTATTTTATTTACAAAGGGTATTTTGAGGTCGTTGTGGAGGGTGGTATTGGGAGAAAAGTTGGGAGTGTTGATTATGATTTTGAGGACTTTGGATTGGAAGAACTGAATTCATTGGATATTAGTAGATTTGTGTATTTTAATGTATTAATGTGATATTGATTTAATTTTTATTATTATTATGATTATTACTTTTATCAAAACATTTAATTATTAATTTCATATAATATTATATTTTAGTCAAATTTTATTTTTAAATCATTAATGTCATTATAAATGTCATTACTTTAATTATTATTCCTTATAAATTATATAAATATACTATTATATTATTTCATTGTAAATTTTAGCCTACTTTTTAAACAGTTACTTTTCTAATATTTGTACATATAAAAAATGGGTGTGGCTGCCTGTTAAATAAATCTGTCATCCAGGTAAAATAAATAACTGATTAAAAATTGCACTTTTCGTGATTGTTGTTATTTTAGTCCGCAGGGTGTTATTTGGTATGGTAGTGTAAATGATGTGACCAAAGGCATTCAGAAAAGTAGAATTTGATTTCGATACTTTAGAGCCAAGGATATATTAAAGACTCCTTGTAAAAGGCTTAATTCCAGAAATAGTCATATCATTGAACTATTTATTGTAGTTGTGACCATGTTAACTTGCGCATCTGGTCATATTTACTCAGTTGTTCCCTTTAAAATTCTATTACCGTAAGCTAATATTGAATCTTGTCAAAAAAACTTGACAAACATAAATGAATAGTTTTCGTTCATTCACTGCCTTCCCAATGGCCGATTCAATATTTATTCGTTTTCAGGCTTAACATACAAAAATTAATTGGCCTCTTTGACAAACGCTTAGAGAGAACACAGGCATGTGTGTACGGAAATAAACTGTTTGACATGACAACAACTTTTCTAAAAATATATTTATACACAATTCTCTATGCAGAAAAGTACTCTCATGTTCTGTACAATGGTGTAAAATTATGTTAATTAATAATAGTGGTTGAAATGAATAGTTGGTGTTCAAGGACAGAAGTCATGATAGCCCAAGTGGTAAAAGCACCGGGTACTGATCCAGATGTCGTGGGTTCGAGACCCACTCATTACTCTAATTTTTCAACTCAACCATACTTTGCATAAAAAAATCTTTCACAAATAGAAAATTAGTAGACAAATCACTCATCTCCAATTGTTAAACTAGTTCCTTCCCAGAATTCACTAAAATATTTAGGCATGAATAAAAAAAAAAAAATAAATAAATTGGGAAGCACATATCAAAGAGACAAAGAAAGAACTTGATTTGCTGGAAAAGTTATAAATACAAAATAAAATAATAATTTATAATCACATATTAAAACCTAAATGGATTATAATATACAAATGTGGGGGTGTGCCAAAAGAAGCAATACAATCATAATACAACAGTTTCAAAACAAAGTTCTAAGAAATATGATAGATGGTCCTTAGTATGTTCACGATAGCGATATACACAGAGATGTGAACATCCCACACTTCAATATGGAGATCACGCAGTATGCTTGCTTATAAGCACTACCTTCATTTTCAAAACCACCCAAACACCAAGGTCTGCTTTATAGTCAGCAGTAAGATGAGTGAAGAGGACTTAGTTTTATAAGAGTTATGGGGTGAGCACAATTAGATAAACTGTGACATAATGAGTGACTGCAGATTTGTCTTGTATAGGGTAGTGATGTATATACATTGTATGTTTTATGCCTATTCAGTAGTCAACCTGAGTACAAATGAGATATTTTTTAGCATTTTAGGATATTGACTTATTTTATATAAAAGCAGAGTCTGTAACAGATCGAGACTTTCAAATGGCTGCAGATTGCAAAACATGCTTGAAAAACTAGAACAAAGTACAAACATGCTGCTATTTGCAGGCCCATAAACTTCCCAACTTCCCATGTTATATATGTCAATAAATATTATCCAGATGTCTGATCCATCATCACAAACCATTATTAAATTGAAATGCCTAAGAATTGTTTGTTATTTTATCTTATTTATGATTAAATAGTTTTATTAATTTTCTCTCTCTCTCTCTCTCTCTATATCTNTAAATTTTTTTTTTGCAGCCAGCGAATAGTTAAATAATCAAAAAAAAAATAAAATAAAATAAAAGGCTGAATAGTTGTGGCTTGACATTTTTCTGGTTGGTATTACTCAGAATAATTATATAACCAGCAAATAAATAGTTTACTGATTGATTTAAATGATTTAGTTTTAGTTTATGTACGGTACAAGATGCTACATGTTTTTTCTCATTTTTTCTAGATCAAGCAAATATATTTATGAAACAAAAAAATTCACATTTTAATTAAGATCTAAGCTCTTCTTGACAATAATCTTATCACCAAATAAGGAAAAGATGAATTTGTTTAATCTTTTAATTAAATTTTACAAGCATAGAATAGATATCATTATCACCAGTCACCATTGAAAAAGAAATAATACTTTTCACATTTAAATTAATTATCCTATATAATTTCCTTGTTAAACATATTTTAGAAATTGATAATTTGTCAGACAATACAATGACAAATAAGATCAAAAGAAAGGGTTAGACCAAAGTAGGAACCATGAAAATCAATGCCAAGGCAGATTTAAAAAATGTTGCTATACTTAAGAAGGATGTGCAACGTAAGGCAGTTACCAGTCTATGTGTGAATTTGTGTATTTGCATAATTGTTCAAGTTATTCAAGTAACATCAACCAAACAATTCAGGCACACAACAATAGTTAATAAAATCAGATGACCATTCATAGAAATGGGGATGGACCAGATGTCTGTACGGATGGGAAGGATGTCAGCAGTATATATGGAGTACAGTTGTGGGCTGAGGACGCTGCCCTGAGGTACGCATCTACCCACCCTGTACAAAGGAGAGTGTGACAATCCGAACCATACTCTAACCTGTCGGACATTTAAGGAGTGTGCCCTTGAGTTTCCAGAGCAAACCCAGTTGCCTTGCTCGATCGAAAGAGAATGCGATGTGTCATCAATGCGATAGCATTGTTTGCAGTAAAACTAGAGCAATGATGGCGGAAATGACATACTTCTGATCTATAGACAGTTGTATTAATAAATGATAAATTGGAGATGCTATAGGAGAAATATTTTTATTTTATTTCACTATAAGCTTTAAGCTTAATTTTTTCCAAAATTGTATCAAACAAGACAATATTTAGTTTCTCTTGGAATACTGCAGTATACAAGCCATCAATTGTAGAAAAAGTATATATATTAAACAATATTTTTTCAAGATGTTTTGCGTTTTTGGGATTACTGACAGCCTTCGGGGGAGAAAATATTCACGGCATGTCTTTTATGCTCGTCGTAACTTCTCATCCGTAAAATATGAATACGGGAATAGGGCGAAATAAATTTTTCCAGCCGTCTGCGTACGGTGCTCGCATTCCCTCGGGAACGCCACTGAGCGAGAAGGTAGGAAGGACCCGGGTACCCCCTCTCGTCGCCTAGGCCCTCTTCCCAACGAGTTTATCTTCCAGTCTGCCTGCCCCGTTTGCCACAGACCCAAGTCGCAGAGTCATTCGGGAAAAACACGCTTCTGTAAGTCCAAATATTAAATTTACCTTACAAATCCAAGCCAAGATTAAGTCAAAATTAACGGGGAGAAAAAACAAATCAAAACGGAACATATTGTTGAAAAATGTTCATAAATAAATATAAATTTTTATTCAATGCGCGTAATTTCTCCATAAATTAGATGCTTTATTTCTTATTTAATATAAAATATACAATAAAGAAATAAAATTAGTAAATACTTGATTAAACTGTCGACTTTAATTTGCGCAATATTTCAAGATTTACACTGATGGGAAAAATAAACGCACCACTCTTAAATTTTAATGTATTTAGGTTTACTCATATTTTTCCTACCAGGCATAATAGGTTTGGTTGTAAAAATAAGACACTTAAAAATGTTTATTACCTAGGTTTTTTTCTTTACTAGTCGGCATCCGCCACGCCAATCGAAAAGGAACGGTGATTTTAGTTTATTAATTCTTTAAACCAGATTGTCACTTTTTTAGCATCCAGTAGATCCAAATTAGGCATTCTTTGTAGCAGAAGGGACATTTTTGTAAGCAGTCCATGCTTGACCACAACGTCGACAGTTTCCTTCTTCCTCTTGAAGTGGCGGGACATGCTGGAAAAGTGTGGTCGGCATCGGCTCCTGTCCTTTTATCGCAATGGCAGATGTTTCGGTCGGCAAAACCGATTTTATACATGTGGTATGGGACCCTGTTATGATTAAATCGGAGTCTTACAATACAGTGAAAAAACGACGTGGCAAGTTAATAATCCGGCTGAACCAACGCTTGAAGTGTATCCTAGGTTGTATCTCTGCGTAATACAGCCCTTTATTGGTCTTTTCCTGGTCATTACACGTTGCCAACGGATTTTAAAATGTTTTACTTGAGAGATAAAATCATAGTCTGTCGTAATATTTACCACCTTTCAAATACTCCGTATTTTATTTGCCAGATCATCGACTTTTATATTGAACCGATTGTCACCATGTCACTTTACCCATGAAAAGTACCCATCCCTTTTCTTAAAGTCATTAAAGCATCATAGCGGATATTGTGTATCATAGGGTTTCTAGGATGTTTATTGGATTTAAGTGGATTAAAAAAACAAAAAATTCAAAAACAAATAAAAATGTACAAAAACTTTTAGTCCCCTTTGATACCAATTATTTCCACCACTGACATGAATCAAGTCCGTTAAACGGGGAAAAGATTTCTGATAAAATCCTGAATAATTATTTCCCATTCATCAAGAACAGACGTTTCCAACTCTTCTAGGGTATTAGGACCTGGGTTTCGCCGACGTATTCGTCGCTTAAGTTGGCCCAAAAATCTGGCCATACCACATCTCAATTCCAACCTGATTCAAGTAGTCATGCACAATACGTACTCTATGAGGCAAGAATCTCTCACCGATCCACATCAAATGACACTAATGTTCTTCGATCATGTATCTTGTAAGTACTGTGAAGTTAGAGTTCTTCCTCGTAACCAATTCGGTGCGGGCGTCCGAGGAAATTCTACCCCAGAACATCAATGTCCCATTATGGAATCCCACCTGAGCAACATAGGGTATATCTTTTTCCTGAGCTTCTCGATTGAAAATACGATCATCTGAAGATTTGAACTCATATCTCATCAATCTTCCAATGTCCAATTTAAATGTTCCATGCGAATTGAAGCCTGGTCAGGTTCTGAGATGTGATAAGAAGAGGTCCACGCGCCGGGTGCCGGGTGCCGGGTCCTGACTTTATTGAACCTTCTTCTTCGTAGTCATGGAGGAAATGAAGCATTTCGGATTTATCTTATCAGATTTCTTATCTCTTTTCCAGTTATGCTGCGGTTAGAGCCTGATAACCGATGAATCTATCATCTCTCTTGCTCGAAGACCTAACTCGACCTGTCCTGGCTTTCTAGTGCTAGCTAAGCCCTGTTTCTCTGAAGCGCCGAAGAACCTTTCCTATTGTAGAGTGGTTTACACTGAATCTCCTGGCGACTTTCCGCTGGCTGTTTCCTCCTTATAATGATTTTGTCACCCTGACACTGTCCTACTCACTCAAATGTCTTACAAGAAACAGTAAAAAAGGCTTAAGAATAAGAATATCACATGAAATCGACGAAGGAAAAAGTTTAACTGAAAGTGATCTTTAGGCGAAGCAGAATGGAAGGGCAGAATGTAAATAGATTAATCAGTGAATAAGTAAACAAAGCATTACTTACTGACTAACTTAATTACCCGTAACTAATGTAGAATATTGGATTATGGATTATAACTCAATATGAAAAAATGTAGCAATAGACAGTGACAACAAGATTACACGTCACCCAAGATAATTAAAATAAAAACATGCAATTAAAACTACCTATGACTCAATATAAAAAATGCATCAACATACAGTGACAACAAGATTACACGTGACCAAAGAAAGACAAAAAAATTTAATATCTTCGAAAAAAAAATCAAAAGCAAACTCCAATAAATGTTTGCCCAACGTTTGATAAAAAGAACTCAGAGAATCAAAACCTTCGAAAATATTTAAGCGATAAATTCTATCCGCGACTAACTAGAATCCCTAACTAGTGGGTCCGCGGCTAACTCCGGGAAAAATTTCTAATTGGATGAATAAATAAAATTTAAAAACTAACAGCAATGTGCAATGAAAACGAAATTTTGTCATTTTGCAGCAGCAGTCTGTTAATCAAATACCAGCCTTAAGAAAGTTTTGGATGAGTTTGTACAAACCATTGAAGTTAAGACTTTTCGCAATACTATGATGATGACGATATGGGAAGCCTCCATCATTCCCTGTTCACCATTCAGAAGTGAAGTGGCTGTCTCGTGGGAAAGCACTTTCACGATTATAGGAATTACTCTGTTGATGGACCATAATGTCAAATTGGCCAACGTTTTCAATGATAAGAAATGGCCGGAACTGTCGTATTTATCAGATATTTTCATTAAAATGAATGATATGGGTCTTTCTTTGCAAGGGAAGAGTATCACAACTTTCGATGTTAATGACAAAGTTTGCGCCTTCAAAATAAAAGTTTTGGGTTGAATCTGTTGAGATGGAAAAGCTGGAGAACAAACTGGAGCTTGCGAATTCGAAGTTAGATGCCCTTTGAGCACACTTCCCAAGTGCTTCAGATACAATTATGCAAGACTAATGGATGGTCAAACCGTTTTTAGTTTCGACAATGCCAAAAAGTCTGTGTTCATGTGAGTACGAATTTGGATAGACATTAGTTCAGACTCTACCTTGAAATCTCCTTTCGAATCTGATAGTTACACCCATTTTTAGCTCGGTCTCCATAACAAAAGATTTCAACCGCTCGTTGAAAATGCAAAACATGTTCTTCCATTTGCCTCAACTTAGCTACGCGAATCCCGATTTTTTATCTATACAGCCGCTAAAACTAAATACCGATCTGTCTAAATGCTGAACCCGTCATTCGACTCCAGCTGTCAAAAATTAAATTCAACATACCCAAATTATGCGGGGTAAAACAACCTCTCAACAAACAATCTCATTAATTCATTAATCAAAGTTAAATATGTCAATCTAATGTTCGTTTAAATAGTTATATCCTCCTCCATCGACAGGCTCCATATACTGACTCTATCAATAGAAATGGACTGGCTAATTTATAAAATTTTAATTTACCAAATACTTTAAGCATCCAATTTTAAATACTTAAATGATAGGAGTCCGCCCTGGATTTTGTTCTGTGAAATGGGTCCGGTGGCTATAAAGTTGGGAAGCCCTGATCTAAACCAATAAGGATAAACGCTTCAGTTATTTACCGGTGTTTTCTTTTTCCCTCTGTCCCTTGGGTTTCTGGTTGAATAAATCATCCCTGACACAATGCCATCATTACTCGTCTGTGACCGATACAGTTCTCGTTTTCAGACTTACAATTAGTCGCTTCAACTACGCGCCGATGATAATATACATAACGACAGCCCGTATACTGTCAGATTAAATTTGTTCTTATTCAGGTAATTGTGAGTACAGTTAAAATTTATATACATTGACTTAAAATATAGTATAAATTTACTTAATGCTTTTTATTGTTCTTATTTTATGGTGAAATATAATAAAATCTTGTGAAACATTTTTTCAACGATTTACTCTATAAAGCAATAACGTACGAAATGATGTTGAGCTTTATTTTATCTAGAAAATATTAATAACAATTTATGTACACAAATTAAAGTTGTACATAGCTAAACATAACAACTGATGTACACAAATGAAAGTTGTACATAGCTAAACATAACAATTTATGTACACAAATTAAAGTTGTACATAGCTAAACATAACAATTTATGTACTCAAATTAAAATTGTACATAGCTAAACATAACAATTTATGTACACAAATTAAAGTTGTACGTAGCTAAACATAACAATTTATGTACACAAATTAAAGTTGTACATAGCTAAACATAATAAATAGCTTCCATTAGAAAAATAATATGGAATGAAGTATTGTAGATATTTTTTGATAGGTTTTATTTTATTATCATGGGCATTATAAAGTATGACTAGGTTAGGGATGGAAAAAGGAATTTATTTTTTTGATAGTCAGACAAAGGAGATAAAATTGTTTGGTTAGTCATTGATTTTAAGATTAGTATTTGGCTTTCAAATACCGAAGGAAAATTCGAAATTAATGCTAAGCAAACGAAATATGACAAAACGTAAAAAAATCTTCAAACGATCCGGCCAATTTTTGCCTCACTGACAGGTTTTGAGTACCAGATAACGTTTCCAGCATAAATAATTACATCATATAGAATACAAAAGAGCCTTTATTCTTTATATACGTTGTTTATACATTTTGTAAACCGTTATTATTTATTCGCTGACTTTTACTTCCGTTAGTTTCAATTCATGTTGACGGTATGCTTCCATTGAAATATTGAAGGACGGTCTGTGATAACTTTAAATCACAATGACATCTATAAAAATATTGAATGACCTCTCAATTTAGCTCAGTCACGTTCAATTCAGTTCTAAACCCTGGATAAAATCTTTGAACGGCTGGAGACTGAATTAAGGACTCGTACTCTTAAAATCCAGCTAACCTGTTTTTATGGGCCAAACCCATTATGAATTATTACTAATAGAACAAACTATTACATTTAACTAATTATAATTATTTTAGCTAGAATCTATGCTTCTTTTAGAACAGTTTTGTTTTCTTTTTAAAGGGAAAGTTGAATAGCTAATAACCAAGACTGACTTTTAAAATAGTCGTAATTTCGGCCTGGATTATGTCGCCTCGGATAGATAACATACGAAGATAATCCCTAAATGCAAATAACTTTGTACAATTTGAAGGCTAATAAACAATAGCAAAACAAAAGGATTAGTGTACATACCATCTAAGAAGGATAATATAAAAAAAAACATATGAATTGTTCATGATGTTGGATTGTTGCTATTAACGAGACAAGGCGCACTATAGGATTAGAAAATATTTTCGATCCTCGATACTCAAATTTTAAAATTAACCCCAGAGATATTTGGCCAGGACGATGTTTGTAATCTAGAAGCATAGCACTTTCATATTTTGGTTATCAACATCTTAAGCAAAACCAAACCCATGGAAAGAAAAAGTAACATGGGTGCCACCACCAACATACTTTGTGGTTATACAATCTAAGGTAAAATTTTTTATCGAATTTGCCAATAGCCAACAACGTTATTTTGAGAAATCTATTAATCCAGTGAAGCCAAACCGAAGTAGCACAGCATCAGCCTTATGTTATTTCTGGTTACTCATAATAATTTTAGTTAAGAAACCAAGTTATTTTTTGGTATCTTCAACATTTTTAGCTAAGACAAATAATTGTTTCAAATATGGGCATCAGCCAACAAAGTCATTTTATGTTATCTATGACGTCAATAAAACTAACCCAAAACAGTATTCATAGCCATCAGATATCAACATTACTGTGTTGTTACACAAGACAATTTTCTCTTAAGTAAACCAAAGTAACTCATATTTGCCAAAATCCAAAAAATTTATATTGATGTTATTCGTTATTTTAGCAAAGCCAAACCAAAATATCACCGTTCGACCATCTGTCAACAAGGTTATGTTAGGTTAGCCATATCTTCATCAAAACCAAACCAAAATCGCACACATAGCCATCAGCCAATATCGTAGCCATTAATTCAAGTGCCATATTTTTAAACTTTTTGTGACCTTGTTATTTTTAGGAGTCTCTAGTCCTAGAATAAAATCTTTCTCTTTCGCTCTCTCTCTCTCTCTCTCTCTCTCTCTCTCTCTCTCTCTCTCTCTCTCTCTCTCTCGCAGAAATTCCAAACTATAAAAGGAAGAAGCTATGTCCATATTGTATAAATTTTAGGACAGGATAGTATCGGGTATCCATGCTATACCAAAAAAGCAGATATTCCAAAAAAGTTACCTGTTAAAATAATTAAGACTTGACTCGACTCGTGAATTTTACACTGTCTCAAATTTGTGTACTAATTACAATTTATGCCAGTCAAATCTTTTCATCCTTCGGAAGTAAAATACCTCATTCAAAATTTTCTAAGTAGAAAATCCCCTGGATTGATCAAATTGCTTCTACCATACTTCGAAATCTTTCACAAAAGGCCATAGTTTTCCATGGAAATATTCTGTCGTTATTCTCACAAACCTCCCAACCACATATCCTCTTACAGACTCATCAGCTTACTTCCTTTAATTTCCAAAACCAAATTAAAGCGCTTAATATCCGACCTAGATACTCATGAAAACGTACCTTCTCACTATTTCGGTTTCCACCCTCATCATTCCGCGATCCAACATGGTTTCAGAGTTGACGACACTACTCTGCTCTAGAGAATAAAGAGGGCTTGGGTGCGTTCCTAGATGTAGCACAGGCTTTTAATAGGGTCTAGCTTTATAAATTTGAACACGCTTTATCCTGAAATTCTATCTAACTGACTGCTGCTGCAGAGGGAGGTGCGGCAACGAGTCCTAAGTCAGTCAGATACAAGCCGGCGTCTCACAAGGGTGCACTCTTGGTCCATCTTGATCCATTCAAAAACAAGATTTTTGTCCTATTTTGCTCAGACTAATTGATGTGATTTCTTGCAAAACTTAACCGAACTGTTCTGTGCTTTGTCAGAAGTTCTGGACCAGTGGCAGACCTTCTCGCACGTAATCCAGCTTTTGAAAGTGCCTCAGTACGTAAACTGACATTAACATTTCTAACTTGTTGAAGTCGTTGCTTGATCTCAATATGGATAGAATGTCGATTACGGGTTACATTCGAAATAATAAAACAGATCTCTGTGAGATGTGAAATTATCACGACCTGATCCATGCCTTGTTGGGTAACCTCCAGAATCGATTGGAAGACCCTTCGGTCATTTGTTCTGGGACTTTCAAGCACCCTGACCACATACCCTTGACTTCTTCCATCTTCCAACAATGCTATCATTCTAGCCGAATTTGCATCACTTAAAACAATCACTCAAACAAATTTGAAACCTAAAAATGGTACAACTTTTAAAAAATCAAACTACTGGAACGATAGATTACAAAAAAACAATGAAGAGATTGACTATTCAAAGCTTTATTTATAAAATCCAATCGTAAACACAAGTGGGAGTTTTATTTGTGTTTTATTTACCTTTAAACGGAAATATTGCTGTAAGATAATCAGTGGAGGTTAGATAATCTAATAGTTAATTAAACTCTTAAGGGTGGCCACTATTTTGGCTTTGTTAAGGGGGACGACCAGGTTGGTGTGTCACGGATTTTGTCCAAACTTTTTTGGTGGTTCTACACTACGTAATATCGGACGTCTATCCGTGAATTGTGAATAAGCTCTGGGTTCGCAAAAAAAAAAAAAAATGTTGAAATAATTTGTTGCAGTCGTGAGGAGAGGTCAAGAATTGGGTAGTTTAGAAAAACACGTTTTTTATTTTTTTGGCCGACGTTTCGACCTTTATTTAGATCATCTTCAAGGCATAAAGTGTGGTGCAATTCTTGTGGTGCAATATTGGTTTTGTGTGATATTGTTGACAGTTGAAATTTTCCTTTTTTAATCCCCGAATATAAACGTCTTATGTCCTTCAAATACAAAGCAGCCTCATCCACAAGGATGCAGCAGTTCAACCACCAACTGTACACAACAGTTACTTCGAATAAATTCAATCTGTTAGAAAATCTGGCTGCATTTCCTCATGTATTTATCTACGTTTGCAGATAGAGCCCAATTTAAAATCTCGAACGACAAAGATTTTGACTTCCTTTAGATATAATCCATATATTCTTTTAAAAAACTCATTCTAGGATATCCTCGAATAAAAATTGCGTGAATAGTAAATTAGAATCAAGTCCATGAAATACAGATAAGGTAGATACTCTTCTGACGTTGTTCCCACCTGGTATTGGAAACATCTCTTATCTGTGCCCTCCTATAAACCGGTTTTAATAATTCAATTTAAAAAATTGGTAAAACTTCTTTTAAAATTTTTATTACTATTCAGGAACTAGCTGTAGTTTCTTTTTAGATGAGTAACATATTTTATACATTTATTCCCTAAACGCGATTTGAAGAGTTGAGCACAATTGGAGGAGTCTTCAACCACCAATTCAAAACACCTTAAATATAAATGATTCGGTAGTGAATCTCAAATGAAAAACATGGTGTACAACATATTTTATCGCCTTTTTTGGTAAATACTAAAATGACTATAAATGCTTCACATAAAACTTTTAAAGACTTCAGCCCTTTTTAAAAATATAAATTTTTAATAGTCAGTGCCTTCAAATTTCCTTAAAATTTCTAAAAGATGGAATAATATTAATTTCTGTCAACTCAAAAAAAAAATTCTTAAAGAAATGTAATTGAGAAAATATCACACACACACACACACACACACACACACACACACACACACACACACACACACACACACACACACACACACACACACACTTAATTTGCCAGTAGATTCTACTTTCAAAATGGTTGGTAAGGTGGAAAATTTAAAAAAATAAGGTAATTTTGAATGAATTTATTAAACGATCCATTTCTTCATCTTTAAAAAAAGTAATTAAAAAAGAAATTGCACCTCTAAAAAAAGATATTAAATGGAGTACGTTTTCTGAAATTTACTGGTCTCTAGGTTTGGAAATAGTACTTTAGAATCACTATAGTAAGTTTTTCATCTTAAAAAAAATATTTTTCAAAGTTTTCCCTACTAAAACGTTTATTTCCCGAACGTTTACAAGTTTAGTATTGACAACTTCGTGCAATCTGAAAAAATCAGAAAATGTGAAATAACTCCTAAACTGCTGAGATTCGGACCATAGTTTATTAGGACTTTTTGGGTCCATTTTGAATGTAGAATCTACGGGCAAAGTAATACGAGTAGCCAGACACGCTGTATAAGGAGTATGGGGGATAATTGTTACAAATTTATTTTGATATTTACTCAGGACAGGTTGCATGTTAAATAGTTCAAAATGGTGTTCAGTACAAATTGGAAGTTCCATAAAGTAGATTATTTGATCCACTTCAACATTACAATATATTTACAACATATTTTCGTACTAACGATATTATTAACTGAACATCTGAACATCTAAGCACATTTTATTTCTTTAATGATTTTCTAATTTCTTTAATTCTGAAAACAATTCATGAATGCTAATTATGGAAGGGTGAATTGTCCCTATTTTACAAAAAATTTCAATTTATTTTTTTCAATTTTTTTTCAATTTCTTCTAGTGTTCAAGAGTAAGTGATATAATGTTTACTTTTATTATTTCAATAATTGCTATATTTTTTATCACATATTTCCCAATTAAATTTACCTTTACTTCCAACTCCTCATCATTTATCTGAAGGGTTTTAATTTTTTCGGAGAAATCGTTTATTATTTTATTATTTATGGAGTACATTAAATTTAATTGATACTTCAAATTACTTTCATTGGATTTAACATTACCAATGAATTTGTAGGCTTCTCCATCCTATCGAGGTTTCCAGTTATAATTTTTATTAGACTAACAATAACGTTAATCGTGGGCACGTTCATTCGGGCTGGAGGATAATGAATGTGCGGATGAGGCGGCGAAGGCCGGGACGTCCCACCCTCCAGACCGGTCCATCGCGATCAGGCCTTCTGACGCCAAGCTAGCTGTAAAGAAAGATGGCAGCGTCAGTGGGCGGGTCGTCCGTTTGCGCGTTAAGAGCACGATACGTAGATGGCCCCCCGAGAACCTGAGCCGGAAACAAGGAATCGTCCTTACGCGATTAAGAATAAGACATACGCGGTTGACACATGGGCACCTGTTCTTGGGCCAAAGCCCGCGCAGGTGCCCCTTATGTAGAGAAAGGTTGCTCGATGTGTCCCACATACTGGAAACATGTCATGCCTTGACTCGCTACAGGGAGCTTGTAGGCATGCCTTCCAATCTGAAAATGGTACTCGAGCACTGCAGCGGGTTTCTAGGTCCCCTGTTCCGCTTTTTAGGGGAAATAGGGTTTTTTTATTGTATAATATGTCTTATGTGTTGTATGTCTATAAGTTTTGTCTGAGTGCATGTATTTATTAGCGCGAATGGTGGGGTGAGGGTGAAATATAACGTCATCATCGCCCCTCGAACGTTGAGAGCGTATGAGTGTGTGTTCGGAGGAATAATATCAAGTATTCCACCGACCAAACGGAATGAGTGTACTGTATGGATGTATTTATGTGTATGAATGTATTTATTTGTATGAATGTAGTGTTTGAAAGGGTAAATAGAATATTGACTTAGTTGGGGACTAAAATGACCTAGATGTCGGAAGTCCCAGTCAAAAAAAAAAATTGATAAATACAACACAATACAATACAACCTAGTATTTCCTAGGTTGCTTTTCCAGTCCATCACACTCGTCGTCCTCCTTTCATCACCCAATCCCCCCAGTTCAACTCCTCACATCACACTCGTAAACCCGCTCATCCCCAATTGACCTTATCCTTCCGCAACATACAACCCATACCTTCGAAAGACCCTTGATGATCCGAGCCCCTAAACTCTGGAACTCCCTACCCCTTTCTATTACTCACGCTGCCTCCTTTTTTTCCTTTAAATCCCACCTGTATAATCACCTCCTCTCCCTCCAAACAGAGACCTTACGTTAATAATTGATATTTTTATTTAATATTCTTGTAATTTTTTCTTATAGCTTGCCTTACTTGTATACATTGTACCAAGATTTTTATTTCATTTTATTTGTAATTTCATAGAAGGAACTTGCTTTATTTATTTCATATATATTGCTCTTAGGGGGCACCAGTCTCAGAATAAAGTTATTTTTCTTCTTCTTCTTTATTTCTCTTTGTTGTGTGGGCAATTAAATGATTTATTTTATCCTCTATAAACATTCTAGTTTGGTTGATCAAGTTAAAATTGGATAAGGTTTCATCTGTAATTGATTTATTAATAAAATCGTAATGACTACGATACTATTTAATTCCGAGAACAAATGTTTTAACTCGAAATAATGAATCAATGTATGTGATATCTCCAGTTTTCTTTTTCTTCAAGTGCCATGTCCTCGTAGACGTTGGCGATCAGTAGCTGAACTGGTTTCGATCCAAACCTATTCTAAATAGATCAGCTGTGTTCACTGCGGACCATTGGCTTAAGTTCTTAAGCCAGAATGTTCTTCTACGCCCTCGGCCACGCTTCCCATCTATTTTTTCTTGCAGGATAACCTGCAGTAGATGATATTTCTCATTGCGCATTATGTGTCCAAAATATTGTAATTTTCTTCAATTTACGGTATTGAGGATTTCCAGCTTTTTATTCATGCGCTATAACACAGCCATATTAGTGACTCTGGCTGTCCAAGGTATCTTCAGAATTCGTCTGCACGTCCACATTTCGAATGCTTCCAACTTCCGGCATAATGTGTCTGTAAGGATCCAAGTTTCAACTCCATAGAGAAGTAAACATATAGGGTCGAAGTATTCGAATACGAAGCCTGACAAATAAGTCCCGGTTTGTCAAGACTTTCCTCATTTTCTGGAAGGAATTTATAGATTGTTCAATTCTACAACGGATTTTACATGCAGGGTCCCAGTTATCCTTGACATAGCACCCCAAGTATTTATAAGATGATATTCTCTCTATTATCTCACTGCCAATCTTGAGAAGGTTCTGTGAACTATTTGTTTTTTATTGATAACCATCCATTTTGTCTTCTCCACGTTAAGTCGTAATCCCATGGAACTGCTTTCTGTAGCAACAGAATCCAACAGACCTTGCTAATCTGCCAGACTTGATGCTAGCAGGACAGTGTCGTCAGCGTATCTTAAGTTATTAACAAGAACTCCATTCACCTCCACACCTTGGTTCTTTCCTTCCAGAGTATCCCGGAAAATTTTTTCTGAATTCTGAAAAAAGTAGAGGTGAGAGAATCCAACCTTGACCAACACCTTTCGTAATTGACACCTCTTCTGATATCTGACCATCTCTAGTTTTGCTGTCTCTAAATTAATTGGTATCCTTCTGGATTTTTGGTTTTGTATATGTCCTTTATGGTGTCGGTGTTGGAGGATGCGACAATCCTGTTGAAGACCGCGACAGTTCAGGAACATTTGGATAAGTTATAATTACTCTTTCGCGGGCGTTTAATGTTTGAAATGTGTGGGTATTATTATTATTATTTTTTTTTCTTACTTGAGCTTCCGACATCTCGGTCATTTCAGCCCCCAACTAAGTCTATATTCCATTTACCCTTTCAAACACTACATTCTTACAAATTCATACATATATAAAGCACTACATCCATACACATAAATACATCCATGTACACTCATTCCGTTTGGTCGGTGGATACTTGATATTCCTCCACCGACCTATACTCAAACTAATCTAGATTGGGGTCGATGGAGTACTTTTATAAATATTCCGCCATCGACCCTGAACACATACTCATACGCTCTCAACGTTCGAGGGGCGATGATGACGTTATATTTCACCCTCACCCCTCGCCATTCACGCTAATAAATACATGAACAGACAAAACATATAGACACACAACAGAAAAGACATATTATAAACAATAAAAAACCTCAATTTCCCCTAAAAAGCGGAAGAGGGGACCCAGAAACCCGCTGCAGTGCTCGAGTACCATTTTCAGATTGGATGGCATACCTACACGCACCCTGTAGGGAGCCAAGGCATGACATGTTTCCAGTATGTGGGACACATCGAGCAACCTTTCTCTGCATGGGTATTATTGGTGTATTATTTTAGCAGTTTTTGTTTATTGTGTCAATTTTTTCGGTTTTGTTTTTTATTTGTGTTTTTCTTTGTTTTTGCTTGATTTGTACATAGACCTTTTCAGGAATGTAGGGAATTCCTCTCTGTTGGCATTTATTCGTTGTATTATGTAATTTTAATGTACAGAAGTTGGTTCTTTATGGTTTTCAATGTAGTTATTAATTAATTGGTTTTTTTATGTCCATTTAGAAAAGAGTGTGTTCTGTTTCATGATGACCATAGACAATCTCGAATGGGGGTGCGTTTTGTGACTGAACTCTGGTGCGATTGTATCCTAAAATGGCGTATTTTATTTTTGTCTGATTTAAATTTATTTTCATTATTGAAAAGACGTGTTCTAAAAGTGTATTGTGGAATCTTTCTATCTTCCATTAAATTCTGGGCGCTTAGTTCAAATAAAATGTAGGCTTATTTTATGCAATTCTAAAATTTCTTGAAATAAGGCATTGTTGAATGCAAGCCCGTTGTCTACTACAATTTGGATAGATAATGGGTGATGGTTATAAAATGAACTATTTTGTCAACGATTTCGATTCCTTAGCTCGTCTTTAGAATTGATTGAGCATATTTTGAAAATGAATCGATTATGGTTAAACCTTTTGCATTATCTAGTGTGATTGTGCCCATGTGTACAATTTCAAACGGTTTGGTAGACGTAGGTGTTTTATTGAAAGTTAATTTTAATGGTGTTCTGTCGTATTTAGCCAGCAGATAAGTTTCGCAAGTGCTGATAAAAGTTTGGGTAGAATTTTTTAGATTTGGCCAATAGTATAGTTCTTTTATTCGACTAAATGTTTCTTCTAGACCTCTATGATTTCTTTTGCTTATGTGATAATTTTCAATAATTTCGTATCGTATGTGGAGTTTTTATCTTCATGGAGGTCATTAGACCTAATGACCTCCAAGAAGATTGAAACTCCACATAGATTATTTGCAGGTCGATCAACAACATCATAATTTCGTCTTGGTTTTCAACGTCTATTAATTTTTACGTACATTTCGTTAAGTCCAATTCTGTTTGAAGAATTGATTAAATACACGGCAAAACTCTTCATACACATCTTCGAAATATAGGTAGTATTTTGTTTTGGGATAGAAGTATGACTTTATTAAATTGATTACTTCTTTTTCGATGTTTTCCTTTGAAAGCTAAACTAAAATTTTCTGGTTGCTATTTTGATGTAATTTGAATACCTTTAATATGAGGCTCGGATGGTTCAAATTCTACTTGAGATATTAAATATGATTTTTCCGTGATTCACTGGAGTGTCAACTATCGGCAGGCGTTTATCTGTCATATTGCTATCAAAATTGAAATGTATCGTATCGCCGTCGTTTGATAATTCATTTTCATCGAAATGTGCTATTAGCGATTCTTTATCAATTTCATTTACATTATTCTGGTCACCGGGGCCATTTTCGCAATTTTTCGTAATTTTTCAACTTTAATTTCATTTGTCGCCGAGAATCAAATAGATTACACGACATTTGAAAAATGGCAAAAAGGAGGGAACATTCAAAACGTGGGGTTGAGATGGGAAGTTAGTGTCCAAGTGATAGCTCAAGTGGTAGAGCAGCGGCGCATTAGGCCGAAGGTCGTGGGTTCGAATCCCGCTAGTGACACTGACTTTTTATCTCAATCAAAACCTTAATTAAAGATTAATTAATTTAAAATCAAGGAAATTTTTCGGAAAATTCAATTAATTAAATTCAGCGAAGAAATTGAAGGAGGAAAGAAAAAACTGTTGCTGACAGATTGGTAAGGTGGAACGATTAATAATAATGAAAAATAAAAACTTAAGGAAATTTTGAATGAGTTTATTAAACGTTTTTTAATTTCGATTGGAAATGTTCTCCACCCTTCGCAATGTATTTTCGACCCGCTGCCGTCGCATTAAACCCGCAAAAACCCATACATAAGATGTATATCAGCGTATTCTTTATTAGAAAAAGTAGCCATATTGTTAACAAAATATCACATAGATAACTAAAAATGTAAAAATAAAAAATAACGTTTTAAATCTTAAAACTGTTTTTTATCGGAGAATAATAATCCAAAAATCCTTTAATCAGTTTTTTTTAATTATCCACCATACCAATCTGTCAGCAACAGTTTTTTTCTTTCCTCCTTCAATCGTTCAATTTCTTCACCTTTGAAAAAAGTTGTTAAAAAAAGAAATTACACCACCAAAAAGGATATTAAATGGAGAACATTTTCTGAAATTTGCTGGCTTCTATGTTTGGTAATAGTAGTTTAGAATCACCATAGTAAGTTTTTCAACTTTCTACTAAAACGCTTATTTCACGAACGTTTACATGTTTAATATTGATCACATCTTATTGGAAATTTAACGTGGTTTTCGATGGTATCAACGGATTTGTCCAAAACCTTTGAGTTTTTGATTTATCATTGTTTATTTGAAGCAAGGTCGTGAAATCTTAAAAAATCGGAAAAAGTGGAATAACTCCAAAACTGCTGAGATTCGGACCATAGTTTGGATTTGAACCCGCGACCTTCACGTTTGAAAAGCCTGAAATCCAGAATTTTTGATTTTTTGATCGTGAAAGTCAGTCCATTTGTCCAGGGGCAGGCTGAATTTACAGAACTTTTAGCCCTGATTTTTTTCCCTTTATTAGTGCAAAACCTTGGTAAATTTAGTCCCAATTCTGATATTTTACCAATTGTACTTTTGGGAAAAATGTCTTTCTTAAGCAGGATCATTTCTGTAGTGGATCTTCACAAAATCGGGCTGCATTAGTGAAATTGAAGTTGGTCTAGATAATTTTGGCACGTTGTGGATTTTGACTAAGATGACATATTTAGTAAAGTTTAACCGAAATTATAGATTTTTCTATAAGCCGAATTGTAGCTAACTGTAAGACAGACCAATTTTGCACGGTCGTTTGTGCATATTTTTTGCCGTTTTGTTTCTCTCAAGATTATAATTGGCTAAAACCGAGATTAAACGGATTATGAATCAAATTGTCAATCGATTTTGCGCTTATTGCGACGAAACCCGAGAGTTGTTTGTTGTTGATGTAGTTAAGCCCCAGTTCAATCTGCTAATTGATTTCAAGTTTTCTTCCAAGGAGCTTTTCTAAATAAGATCAAATCACCCGGTTGTACTGTATCGAAGCCACTTATTTTATATTTTATTTCTGTATTTTGCCAAAATAAAATTGGAAATTGGACGACAGTGAATAAACCCGACGTAGATGTTGATTAAATCACTACTTTGTGCTCTGATATGGCTTATACTTTTCAAATGATAAGAACCCTTGTTTGAGTAGCTTCAGGTGTTTTTTCATGATTGATTAGTTTATCGTCAGTGTTTTATCTTTTACATACATTATTCAGTGTTTTTCCTTTGTGCTAGTTAGTGTGAAGTATAAGTAGTTTTCAGTAGAACGGCTTTTGATTAGCTGTTAACAACGTGAACAACTCAAAATGGTGAGAAGTAAATGTCCCGAGGTAATATTCAATTTTTGTTTGCCCATCTGCCGGGTTCTCGACCTCATATTGGGAAACCAGGTGGGTGAATTAAAAAAAAAGGCCTGAAAAGGACTGAAGTACATATCTCAAAAGGGCACAGGCTATATTCATATAATTTTATTGTGTCGTTTGAAATTTTCTTGATTTCCATCAACAACGCTTCGTTTTTCTTGGTGTCTTGAACAATGCCACGCATATGTTTAAAAAGCCATGAAATTAGCAGCAACGACCGTGAATAAAACACTCCATGAAATATCCTTTAAAAGTGGGACAGATGGAATTAATCTTAAGAAAAACAAAATATAAAATAAATATTCACTATTCTGGGATAATTATTCAAACGATCTCTCTCTCTCTCTCTCTCTTCTCTCTCTCTCTTCTCTCTCTCTCTCTCTCTCTCTCTCTCTCTCTCTCTCTCTCTCTCTCTCTCTCTCTCCCTCCCTCCCTCCCTCTCTCTTCTGTGTATGTGTCTTTGTTTGTTGTCTTTTCTTTACCACTCATTTTTTGTATCACATCTCGCATGAATATGTCCAAATCAATTTTGTTTTCGACTGGCCGTATAGTTCTCTCTCCTCCTCTCTTTGAAGAAATTAGAAGATGTTTGCGAACCCTAAGAAAGGAAGAGAACTCATCAATGGGTTAAAGCCCATGCCGGATTAAAAGGAAACAAGAAAGCAGACCAATTAGAAAAAGCAGCAAAAGAAGAAACGAGAATAACCACGTTTGCAAAGACACCACTAACGTTTATAAAAAAGACAAAAAGACCAAAATCATAGAACAGTGGCAGAGTTTAGTTTACAACAAATGATGGCAGCCAAAGCGATATATCCCGACTATAATAATAAGTCTATTATATTTCGTGGTCTGATTGACCAAATAACTTCTTTCAATTAATAAATCTTTATGTAAGGTATTGGTTGAAATGAAAAAGTCAATGTCACGAGAGGGATTCGAACCCACGACCTTCGGCTAAATACGCCGCTGCTATACTACTTGAGCTCTACTGACTTCAATCCACTCGCACAACAACTTCCCATTTCAACCCCACCCTTCGAATTTTGAAAAATGGCAAAAAGGACTCACTTGAGGTGGGTCACGATAGCTCAAGTGGTTAGAGCAGCGGCGTATTGAGCCTAAGGTCGTGGGTTCGAATCCCACTCGTGACACTGACTTTTTCATCTCAACGAAGACCTTGCACAAAAAGGATAATTAATTTAAATGAGTAATTGGGTCAATTAGACCACTAAACATAAAATAGATTTATATATTTTTAGTTGTTATGTCTATTCTTTTCGCAGTGTTGTTATTATGATTAATAGCAAAAATTGCGTTTTTGGGGATTCAAAATATTTTTTTTTTTCATTCTTTTGCAAATATTTTGAAGAAAGCACTAACTTTCTTCTCAATCCCACCTTTCGAAAAATGGCAAAAAGGAGGGAAAATTCGAAAGGTGGGGTTGAGATGGGAAGTTAGTGTTCCCGCTCATGACACTGACTTTTTTATCTCAACCAATGCCTTATATAAAGATTAATTAATTGAAAAACCTTATTCGGTCAATCGGACCACGAACTCTAATGAATTTGTTATTTAGTTGAAATACGATCTTGAAGTCATTTTCCAAGCTAGTGGTTCTGCGTTCGACACCCCAATACAGCCCGTAGAATTACAGTTGATAAACAATTCAGATTAGTTTTAACTACCCTTTAAAACTGCTAAAATACGATTTTTTTATAGCAGGCAAAACATTTTTTGGACAAGATCACCCCGATAAATTTTTTTCTTGCCGATGTCTAGTGTTCCACTTAAAAATTCACAACTCCTTTAGATTTTATCCAAATCCATCGTTATTACGACCATCAAAAAGCAGGATGTTCCTTCCTTCAGGCCACATCAACAACCTTTATATATTATCATTAAAGTGAAAGAAAAAGTATGGGAAAAAACCTACCCAAATATTTCTCCGGTCCGCATTTATTTACGGAGGCGATGTTAGTGATTTTTAAGAGCCATTAGTGGTGGTTTTAAGACTGGTCAGTAATGATTAAGTAATGGTTAGGTATTGCCAAGTGTGGGAAGTGAGGGTGTAGTTGAAGTTTGTAATTGTACAATAGTAGTTATTGATATTTAAGAGCCATTAGTGGTGGTTTTAAGACTGGTCAGTAATGATTAATGGTCACGATGAATGGTTAGGTCAGGTCAGGGGTCATTGACTTAGGAATGGTATAGACTGATCATTGATAAGTGACGTATACAACCAAAGAAGCTAAACCATACAAAATGGCCATAACCAGACCGTTTTGGAAGGTTAAAAGGATTGATTGTTGATAGTCATTAGGGCTTAATGAAAATTTTATTTTATTATTCTCGGATTTGATTCTCGACGACAAATGAAATGGCCACGGAGAGCTTTAGTGAATTGTACTTCATTTAAATCATTAAATTCACTCATTTCGTGGTCCTCTTGACCAATTAATACATTACAATTAATTAAGGTTTTTAGTTGAGATGGAAAAAAGTTAATGGCACGAGCGGGATTCGAATTTGAAAAATGGCAAAAGGAGGGAAAACTCATAAGGTGTGGTTGAGATGGGAAGTTGGTGTCCGAGTGGATCAAGGTCACGATTGCTCAAGTGGTAGAGCAGCGGCGTATCAAGCTGAAGATCGTGGGTTCGAATCCCGCTCGTGCCGTTAACTTTTTTTCATTTCAACTAAAAATCTTAATTATTTGTAATGTATTAATTGGTCAAGAGGACCACGAAATTAGTGAATTCTTTGTTACTTTAAGTCATCTGAAAAATTTAAATTGTTTACCTTTGTTCGGGGGCGAGAGTAAAAACATTTTGTTTGTGAAAGTTTATCTACTGTTAAAGGCAAATTAATTTTCATCGGTTTTGAAAATCGAGAAGTTGTGAGTTGGGGTTAAAGAAGTTTTTTACCTTTTTATGTAAGGTTCTAGTTGAAATGAAAAAGATAGTGTCACGAGCGGTATTTGAACCCACGACCTTCGGGTTCGATTGACGCTCGTGACATTAACTTTTTCATTTCAATCAAAACCTTGCATAAAAAGGTAAATTTGGTCAATCAGACCACTAAATATAATGGATTTAAAAATAATGAAATGTATGCAAAAAAATTAATAAATTATTGCCAATCCATTTTGGCTATCGAACCACCTTTAACTTTTATAAAGTCAATAAATTTCATTAGTTTTGAAAAATAAAATATTAAAATAATTCAGCGATTTGAAGTACTCTCATATCGGATTATTATTCACCAGTGTCAAATCCATTTGATCTAAGCCAATCAATAAAAATCCTATCAAAAAGTGAAAATAAACAGTGCTTCAGTGGGCGATAAAACACACCTTTGTATATTTAACCACAATCCAATGTATGGGTATGTTGTTTATTTGAAAAAAAAAACGGAGGTCGTTTAAACTCGTCGCCTTTCTTTATTTCTTTAAATTGAAAATTTGGTCCAAAAGATCCCAAATGAAGTAGGAAGAACGAAGAAGACAAAAAGAATTGCAGGATTTTATTTAATTATTAGACTCTTGATTAATCGTATATTGAAAATAATTATTCAGAAATCGTGAGATGCGGTCTGGTGTGATGTAGGTTTCAGAAAAACATTTCCTTTATCGTGCCAACGTTTCGATCTTTATTGAGATCATCTTCAGGGCTTGGGATTTACAAACATTGTTTACATTTAACAAATACATTGAGGATGTGGAAAAGTGAATTTATACAATGCAAAATATATTTTTTATATTCAATCAAAGTATTTCCACTCACTCAAAGTGTTTGTCTTCTGTGTAATTGTGCCATTCTTGCGTGTCGTGTCGAGAGTTGCCAGTGAGATTTTGCTATTTTGTGATTTTGAAGGGGTGGGGAAGGAAGTCGGTATAGAAAAGACATTTTTGTATAAGGCTTCGGCTTCTTTGAGATGAAAAGAGCAGACGAAGGGAAAAAATGTGTTGGTAATGGTTCGGCCAGATTATCCTTTCAGGATTATATAGAAAGGGATAAATAGGAAAAGGAAAGCTAAATTGTTGGGAAATTAGACTAAGTGAAAAAAATTTGATGTGTGGAATGTAATGTGATGATATAGGTATGTTATCTGTACTGAATTTGATTAATGATATTGGCGTAGCTGCGACTGAGTTTACTTGTATCTGTTCTGTAATTGATGCTGTTTATCTCTGTTGATATAAACCATTTCTAAGAAATTACGTTTATGTTTGTTTTGTTCTGTATGTAATATTTTTGGATTTTTGAAGTCGAATTACATACAACGAACAAAACAAACATAATTTTCAAACATGATTTTCACCTCAAAGAAGCCGAAGCCTTATACAAAAATGTCTTTTCTATACCTCCTTCCCCACCCCTTCAAAATCCAACGTATATAAACATAAAACAGCAAAATATCACTGGCACTCTCAACAGGACACGCAAGAATGGCACAATTACACAGAAGACAAACACTTTGAGTGAGTAGAAATACTTTGATTGAATATATAAAAAAATATATTTTGCATTGTATAAATTGACTTTTCCACATCCTAAATGTATTTGTTAAATGTAAACAATGTGCGTAAATCCCAGGCCCTGAAGATGATCTCAATAAAGATCGAAACGTTGGCACGATAAAGAAAATGTTTTTCTGAAACCTACATCACACCAGACCGCATCTCACGATTTCTAAATAAATATCGATTAACGGTCACTAATCACCACACATTGAAAATAATGTAAAATTTGATGTTTTGGCTTCCATGAACCAAAAACAAGATCTCTTTGCTTTTCCCATTTCCAAGTGAAGAGGATAATTCGAAGGTTAATATCACCAATTAGCCCTTCAGCTATATATTTTTCATTATAACGATCTTTAAATTTTTCTTTAGATAATTTACAAAAATAAACCTTTATGGATTATCACTTATGGATTGAATCTTTCCACAGATTCCAAATTTCCAGATCCCAACGTTACTAGATTCTCAACCGTCCTTCTTTTTTCGCTTGATTTCTTTGACAAATTTACCCTTTAAACCGCTTTTAAAATATCGTTCTGAATTTTTTTTTAATGGAGACACGGGGTCTCATTTTAAAAAGCGAGTTGAATTAATAAGATAGTGGGAAAGGCTGACGACCTGCGGCATAATCGGCTGTTTCGCCTCCCGGCCATGGTCTTAGATTAACAGGTTGGAAATTCAAGTTCTAGAACAGGAGCTTCAAGTAAAAAAAAAATAATTTAAATTTAAAAACAGTCAATTTTGAACACTCCGAGTTTCAATTATAAAGCTTCGTTAAAGTTTGAACAACACCGAGCTTAAACATTCCCCTTGGGCTACTTAGGTCAAGTGCAACAGTAAACAATCAATAGTCATCAATCTCCATTTCAGAATCATCAAGGCGACATTACATAATGTTGAGAAAATATTTCACATACGTCATCTTATATTAAAAAAAAACTTTTGCAATACAATGACGTCAACAGATTATTAAGCATAAAATACACCGGCGCATCACCTTGAAATAAAAATTCATGGTCTTTTCTTAGTGTAATTTACACTAACTTACTTAACTGTATACAATCTTTATTCTGTTATTAATAATTACTAAAAAATCAAATTAATTACCGAAAAGGTAAATCTTAAGAATTTAATTTTGTTGAAACGATTGAATCATAAGCAAATATGAAAAATGAAACGAACCGACAAGTTTTAAGAATTTTCTTATTCACTATATACACTACCCAACAAAAAAGAAACAACCGACCAACAGATTTTTCGACGAAAAAATGGCCAATTTTGAAAATACATATTTTCTCAGCCTTTTAAGTCACAGATCTGCGCTAGGTCCCATTTTTTTAAAGAAAATTTTACTCTGAACAAGATGGCTTTTTTAAAATATTTTCCTAGCTGTCAGTCATTCATCAGTAAATTCAAAAAATTTGGAACACGTCAATTTTTGTACTTTTTACGAAAACTTCAAATTGTGCTGTGGAGCCAGGAAATCGTCCTGGAGCGGCGCCCTATAGCAGTCGATAGGAAATTTTAATAAACGTTCAATTCATCTATTTCCACTTTGCACCTCTATTTATTTACATTTTAAAAAGATAGAGGTTTAAGCGTGCATTAATTGCCAGACCTTGGCACTATTAAGCGTGCGAGAGATGGCCAGGAATAACTAAAGATGGTGAAACTTCTGTTATATAAAGACAGACTTTATAAATACTAAAATATAGTTTTGAGATTAGAAACTATAAAAATATCACTTTGTCAAATTGAGCTGAACTGAGAGCTAGGAAAATATTTTAAAAAACCATCTTGTTCAGCGGTAAAATTTTCTAAAAAATGTAACCTAGCGCATGTCTGTGACTTAAAAGGCTGAGAAAATATGCATTTTCAAAGCGGGCAAATTTTTGGTGGTCCAGGTTTTTTGTGACGGGCAGTGTAGTTTACCAAATCATCATGATCACAAAAAAGATAATTCACTAATTTCGTGGTCCGCTTGACCAATTAATATACTACAATTAATTAAGGTTTTTATTTGAGATAAAAAAGTCAATGGCAGGAGCGGGATTCGAACCCATGATCTTCGGCTTGATACGCCTCTGCTCTACCACCTGAGCTATCGTGACCTCGATCCACTCGGACACCAACTTCCTATCCTCAACACTCGTGCCATTGACTTTTTTATCTCAACTAAAAACCTTAATTAATTGTAAAAAAGATAATGTTTTTATTTACAAAGCCAATACAATTTATGGCATAATTAAAAAAATTGAAAGCTTCTTTTCCACTTTTACCTACAATATCGATTTAAAATTAAGTCTACATGTCACAGAAAACCAAATTGTTCGATATTTAAGAAATGGGTCAAACTACACTAATTTTTCGGCAGGTAGATTAGACGATTATCACATAATCATAATATAAATTTCAAGCAGATAGTTTAATTTTTGAGGTTACCTGTGTCATGTTAAAATGATTTAAATTGTAGAAAAAATGTATTTTTCTCTAATCTCATTTAATAAAATGACAGTTATATTGCATTAAGTTGATGTGGATGGACTTAATTTTGCACCATAGCCCAGTATCGCTGCGTTTCATGCTCTAACCTATAATGTCCACTGTCATGTCGATTTAAAATTAAGTCTACCTTTCACAGATAGCCAGATTTTTCGATTTTTCAAAAAAGGTTTCAAGTTAGTAGTATTTAGGTAGTTCATAATAAGCCGTACATAGTAAGCCGAAGGTCTTGGGTTCGAATCCGAACGTGACACTAACTTTTTCATCTCAGAAGACCTTACATAAAAAGAATAATCAAGTGAAATTATTACATAATTTAAAATCATCGTCACCGCAACTGAAAATAAATTTTTTTATGTTTCTGTTTCTTATTTTTCAAATATAAATCGACCGACAAAGTTATATTTTTATACTTTCGAATTTCAAAACTCTCTTTTAGTATTTATAAAGTGCGTCTTTAGCAGGACATTAGTATCTTTAGTTATTCCTGGCCATCTCCAGCACGCTGAATAGTGCCAAGGTCTGGCAATTAATGCAAGCTTAGACCTCTATCTTTTTAAAATGTAAATAAATTAATATTTGTACAGTTTACGCCAGTTGTGGAAGGATAATGAGTAAGGTTGAAAGAATCTACGATAGAAATATCAGACCAAATCTCTACTTTGTTCAGAATAAACAAGATCGTCTGATAACAAGCGTTCTATTAATTAATTAAGGATTTTAGTTGAGATAAAAAAGCCAGTGTCACGAGCGGGATTCGAACGCACGACAAATGGCAAATAGGAGGGAAAATTCAAAAGGTGGGGGTTGAGATGGGAAGTTGGTGTCCGAGTAGATCGAAGTCACGATAGCACAAGGGTAGAGCGGTTTATCTAGCGGAAGGTCGTGGGTTCGAATCCCGCTCGTGACACTGACTTTTTTATCTCAACTAAAATCCTTAATTATTGGTCAAGCGAACCACGAAAATTAGTGAATTTTTCTATTACGTTGTCACAATAGCGGGACGGTCTAGTTATAACGCGCTTTTATCACGACGATAAACAAATTCTGTGATTCCTTTTCATAAAAATCTGTAATTAATACAAACCATGCTACAATCTAATTGGTAATCAGCTCCACCCCGTCTGCGAGTCAGATTAAAAATCGAGACTCTTTCCTAGTTTTAACTATCTTTCGTTACTTCTTCCTATAATCACGTTATTTATAATGTTGCATAAGCATTCTATTTTCGTTCGAACTAGAAGGGAAAAAGCGTCAACTCGATACGTCAATGTCAACATACGATATCGTCAATGCTGAACCGATCCAGAGTTATTTCTGCCTATAAGGATATCGATGTATGATTTATTATTTCCTGCATTATTTTTGACGTACCATGAAATTATCAATCGACTTAAATCAAAGAACGTTGAGCATGAGAAACTGCATCGAAAACAGATAAGACCGAAGGGTAAAGATATCGAAAACAATGTACAAAGAATGAGGGGAATGATTAAAGAGAAGACAAAAGTGCAATACAATATTACAAAGAGATGGAAAAAGTTGAACATGAAAAGATAAAGAAAGAGAACCAAAGAGAAGAAAGAGATAGAACAAATGAAAGACAGTGAGAAAGAAAAAGGGAGGGACGCAGACAAATATCGTGTCCTGGCAATTCTATTTAACAATGTGAAAAAAGGACCGTCTGCCTAAGAGAAAACCATAAAGAGGTAAGGAAAGATAAAACCGGAAAACAATTAGCCAAAAAGTAAACATAAAACGAGAAAAGTATATAAAGTCATAAAATAAAAACAAAACAGAAAAAGAATCCGAACGAGTAAGAGTGCCAGAAAGGAAGTGAGTGATAGGTAAGTAAAAGGAGGAAATGACATAAATATACAAAAATAATGTATAAATAGAAAGAAATTTACTCAGGCGGATATAAAACCAGCTGAACGAAAAAATCTGTGAAGTAGAAAGGAGACAGACAAACATACAAAAGCTACACAGAAAGTGAGAGTGAGAGAGAAGAGAAAGTGACAGATAGAACAAGTGAAAGACAGTGAGAAAGAAAAAGGGAGGAACGCAGACAAATATCGTGTCCTGGCAATTCTATTTAACAATGTGAAAAAAGGACCCTCCTGAGGGAGGCAGAGAAAGGAAATTGAAACAAGAGGAAAGGACAGTAACACAGAAACAGGGAGGTAGGAGATAAACATTGTGTATTGTCAAATACTGTATAAAACAATGTGGAAAATAAAGAAGATGCGCGAATAAAAAAACATAAAAAGTTATCGAAAGATAAAGTATAGCAGTAAGGTAAACATAAAAATGAAAAAGAGATAAACAAAGTCATAAAATAAAAACAAAATAGAAAAATAAATGGTGCAAAGGGGAGAAAGTAAATGGCCAAATGAAAAAGAGAGAGAGATTGAGAGGGATTAGAAAAGAGAGAGGGATTAGGAGGGAGCAAATGAGACAAATATACAAAAACATGTGAAAAAAGAAAGAAATGAACCAGAAAAGTGAGCATCGGTCAGAGAGAGAGAGAGAGAGAGAGAGAGAGAGAGAGAGAGAGAGAGAGAGAGAGAGAGAGAGAGACGAGACGAGAAGGGTGCTAGAGAAGGAGTAAAAAAGAAAAATAGCACAAAGAGAGTGAGAGAAAGAGAGAAAGAGGTTGAAAGTAATATAACAAAGAAGAAGCGTCAGTTAGAGAGGCAAAACTTCAGAAAACGAGATAAGAAAAGAGAGAGTTCTATAAAGTAACGTAATAAAAATATCTAAAATGAAAATATAAGTAAACAAATTAATATACTATTTTTGTTAGTTTTGTATTTACAATTATTTTTCACCTTATCCTGCTGGAGGAAACTCACGAAAAACACATTGTAAAGTTTCAACACGATAAAGGAAGGGGAAAACGACATTCTCTAGAATTTCTAACGTTATCAATTCGTGATTACATTGATGATCTCAGATAATGTGTTTTACACCTGATATCACCCTACAAATATTAGATATCCTTGGCACGGATGATGCAACGACTGAACCACCTACTCATCAACAAAAAATGTTCATAGGATGCTTCGGACTTTCAGAAACAAAAACAAAAGCCCGTTTGGAAGATTTTTGCTGATGTATTTTTATTGATCGGATATATCGTAAAGAATTGATTGTGGGAAAAACACTCATTAACTGATTATTTTTTAAACATTTTTTTTTAAGTTTCCACACAAATTTGTGTTGAAAGTTGGATTTTTTAAAGTGACAAGCCAAGATGTTTAATTATCTTTGATATCAGCGATAAGAATGTCCGTTTTCTGATAAGCCAGTCATCAATGATGGGACGGACGAAGTTAATATGGGCCGTCGAGGGGCAGGGTAAACATCGTCATACTACAGAAGTACAAATTCAGCAAGACTATACAAATAAATGAAGTTTGAGATTGATAGATCGAAAGATTAAGAATTTAAGATTAACCAGATCTTCTATGTTGTTCAAGCCATTTGTATTGTGTATTCGGTTACGAAAGTTGACCTTTGGGCCTTAATTAGAAAATAGTCATGGATCCCTTTTGTTGTAAGTAGGTGATCATCTTGTTTAGAATCCCTCGTGTGTCGTGCCGTTTGAATTGGATAATTTTAACAGCTCTATTGTGAAATATTAATTTTGCCCGTCACCCATGCGGTAAATTTCGAGAAATCTCATTGGGCTCAAATTTGATCTACATAAATGGCAGCGTTTTGTCAATAGAAAATTCCTGAACTTTCAAGATATATCGATTCGAGATGGATACGTTTCACCCAGGAGGAATTTTCAAAAATCTTCCACTAGGAAACAAATCTTTTCGTACTAACACCACATCTCGCTTGTGTTGGAACATTATGTTCATTAACAAGAGGATTAAATGGCTATATGCGTAAAACTCTTTGGTTCTGCATTATATTCAATTTAAATTAAATTAATTTAGTTTATTAAAATAAAATATTAGAAATTTAAAGAAAAAAATACTAATGAATTTAAGCAAATACAGAATACATTTAAAACAAACTGACAACCTCTAAGGATTTCCTTTTTCGCCTAAAATGAAAGTTGTACTTCATTGACGTGAATGAACTTAATTTTTCATCATAGTCGTGTATTGCTGTTTCCTGCACTAACTTATAATATCGACGAGTATTAGTCCTGATTTAAAATTAAGTCTCCCAATCACAAAAAGCCAATTTTTTCGATATTTCAAGAATGTTTCAAACTAATATTTTGGTAGATAGATTAAATGATTAGCACAACATAAATTTCAATTTCAAGGAGATGATTTACTTTTTGACGTTACTTCCGTTGTCATGTTAAGATTATTTTTTAATTAATTAATTTTTTATCTAAGGATTTTCATCTCAACCAAAAACCTTAGATTGGAATAATTAATATGGTCAATTATGAACACTAAGCAAATATGGATTAATTATTTTTGAAATTGAAGAAATAAATTAAAATTTATAAAAATATAAATATATACATAAATTAATTTGATAAAATGACAGTTATATTGCATTAAGTTGATGTGGATGGACTTAATTTTGCACCATAGCCGCGTATCGCTGCGTTTCATGCTCTAACCTATAATGTCCACTGGCGCGTTGATTTAAAATTAAGTCTACACGTCGCAGAAAACCAAATTATTCGATATTTAAGAAATTGGTCAAACTAAACTAATTTTTTGGCAGGTAGATTAGACGATTATCACATAATCATAACATAAATTTCAGGCAGATAGTTTAATTTTTGATGTTACCTGCGTTGTCACGTTAAAATGATTTAAATTGTAGAAAAAAATGTATTTTCCCCTAATCTTATTTTAAAAAATGACAGTTGAACTTTGTTAAGTTGTTGTGGATGGACTTAATTTTGCACTATGGCCATGTTTCACTGCGTTTCCTGTTTTAGCCTATAACGTCGACTGGCGTCTTGATTTAAAATTAAGTCTAACTATAGCAAAAAGCCAAATTTCTCGACATTCCAAAAATTTCAATCTTGACTATTATTTTTGCAGTTAGATTAAATGATTAGCGCCTAACATAAATTTCAATTTCAAGGAGATAATTTAGTTTTTGAGGTTACCCGCGTTGTCATATTAAAATTGTTATTAACGTCTTTTAAACTGAAGATTAAATCAAAATGTTGTTTTTTTCCTAGTCACATTCAAGAAAATAATCTCTTGGACTTGTTAAATTGATGCTATTGACTTTATTTTGCACTGTAGCTATGTATCACTGCTTTTCCTGCCCTAACCTATAATGTCCACTAGTGTGCTAATTCCATATTATGAAAATTTTTCTAAATTATAAAAGTTTCAACTTGACTTTAATTTTGGTGGAATCAACAATTAGTATATAATCCTGACATAAATTTCAAGGAAATAATTTAGTCCTTGAAGTTAAGCTGTATGTAAACAGCACTTTTATCCTCATCCTCAGGTGACATCACCAACATACTTTTGTCTTTTCTCGCAGATTTCAAATCATTGATCATGCCCATGACAACTTCTCATGCCTGTGAATATGACAAATTCTCATGACTGTGAATAGCACTGTAATGGCCCACATCCAACATTCCCTTACGCTACTCCTTTGAAACGCTAATGGACTAAACAATCGCAGACACGAACTGGAAACACTAATCTATGACACACGTATTAGTTTGTGACTGACTGACAGACAACACGCAGAGCAAACCGCTGGGTCTAAACAGCTGTCATTTTGGCAGTGCAATCCTACAATGACATGGATAGCCGCTAAGAAAGGATTTCTTGAAATGCCATCCCTAAGGGGATCAGATGGACAATTTTGTACTAGACATTATATTAGAAAGTACTAGCACATAAGAAAAGTACATTAAACCAGAGTCCCGCATGGATGAAGGATATATTATGTATATAATGCGCTGCTTTTCCTGGCCTAACCTATAATATCGACGGATGTTTCTTTAATATCAAGTTCACTTATACATTTTTTGTTTATATTTCAAAAATGTTTCCAACTTTACATTATTTTCCTTGTATATAAACTGATTACAATTTAATATTTGTGGATAGCCCAAACTTAACAGTGTACACATTAGAGATTGTTTTGTGAAATTTTAAAAATTGAAATACCAATTTAAAGTCATTTCTTCCAAATTAAATATGATGAAATGTGACATGACTAGACTGTCAAGTAGACGTTCATAAATTAGATTATCCACAATGCATTGCTTTGCTATCTCAAAACTAATGTAATTATAATTGCTTAATTACTCACTATGATTTTAAAGTGTTATAATGATTTTTAAATTAATTATTCACATGTGTCAGGGTAATAAATTGTAATAAAACTTCTGACAAGAACTCTAGTAATATTTCTATTTTATTTTTCCTTTATGGAATATTTCAAATAATCAATTATAAATTAAGTAAACAAATTTCAATTAATGTAATGATGTAAATGTTCTATGTATTTACTTACTTGAAAGGAAATGTCAGAGTTTATAGATTCAATCTAAAACGAAATGAGTCAATTTGCTTCCCTCCTACAACCAATCAATAAAGCTAATTTGCAAAATTTAATTTAATTTGTATGCAAAATTATTTGAAGGGGGAGAGTTTAATATAGGAGAGTTTAATAGAGAAAAGTTTTATCCACTAAAATGCTTCTCGACTAGATTGATGCCATCACTCTAATTAAACTTTACCCTTTTTTTTCCCCATCACTTTTTATTAAAACTATTTAATAAGGCGGGTTTGTCGTTAATTTCGTATTTTTGTAAAAATTTGCCTTGTATTACAGATGGTGCCAAGATGACGTACAGCCCAAAGGGCCGCTTCCTACTCCCGTACTTTATCGTATTAATGACCTTGTTGATTTTAATCATCGTCTGGCTCAATACAAATCAAAATTTTGAAATGTCGACTCAGTGCAGCCCATCAGAGGCAAATGAATTCAACGGCTTCTACCTCAGGCGGAAGCTGTCAAGCAACAACAACAACATCTTTTTCATTGAGTCTTCCTGTATGACGAGAGAGATGAACAACTCCAAAGGTGAAAATTGGTCGAATTTGATTTTTATGGAATGATTGAAATAAGTTTTTGAATGCTTAAATATGAGGATGACTCAATGAAAGTTCTTGAAGTTTACAATGATTATTAGACCTGCAAGCCTTTTAACTTTACTGTTATTTTGAAATAATTCACTTATGTCAAAACATACCGCCCACCAATGGAAATTTTACTAGTTCAATTAAAACATAAATTGAGCATTAAGATTGCGAGGAGTCATCCTTTGAAAGAGTTGGGAGTTGTGACTAAGAAAATAAGGAAACTTCCAAGAGTTTAGGGTCTTAAATACAAAAAAAACGTTGTCCATAAAACTCCTGCGTACATGTTATTACAAATAATTAATAATTTTACAGGTATTCGTCTAAATTCAAGACAGGCATGCGCCATATATTCAGCAGCAAAAAAGAATCCGACGAGATATATTGTGCTCTTTCATTCCTGCCCGCTTGATAACGATTTCTATGAAAAGTAATTTTTTGTTTATTATTTATTATGTATTTAATTTGTAAAAATACATAGGTGGAGGCTTTCTTAGTTCAATTTTTTTAAGGTAATACTTTCGATTTTTGTTCCAGAGCTAGTCCTGTAATTAAGGAATTACTCGATCTTCCAAATGTCGCCATCGTCAGTAAGGCTATCATTGATATATACACTGGCTCATTACTGGAGCCTCTTATACATTCGGGGAAAATCTTCCAATCCCAGTATCCCATAGAGCACAACGCTGATATATTAAGAATATTTCTTGTTTATCTATTCGGTGGCGCGTACATGGATATGGATGTCGTAAGTTTAAAGTAAGTTAGTAATTTTTTTTAAATGAATGTAAAAACTTAATTTCTTTGTTAATTTTTAGACCTCTTGATGATCTCGGCCATAATTTCATAGGAGCCCAAGAAGAGACTCAGCTAGGCTCAGGTGTTTTCCAGTTTGATTTTGATGGAAATGGACACGAATACTTAAAGAGGATATTACAAGAGGTGGTTCAAAATTACGATCCGTACACATGGGCTGGAAATGGACCCGTACTAGCTGGGCACGTCTTACAAAAATTTTGTAATATGTCAGCTGTTAGTATTTTGTTTTTTTCTTTCTTGTACGTTAAGATCTTCCAGCATCCAGAACAACCAGCAAAATTAGACAGATCTGAATGACAGTGATGATACCTGATGCGGCACTTGTTTGCACAAATGACCAATAAATTAAATTAAAATAAAAAAACAAATAATAATAAATTGGGAAATAAGACTTGCCAAGATTACAAAAAGCCACTCACATTGTTCGGTAGCGGTAGAGACTTGTAGACGCAGCCTTGTTTCGGGCCTGAAATCCTGTGCAGCTCGGCACAGTCCAGCTTGCAGAACACTTCATACTAATGGGAATACTCTCACGATTTTAAATTAAATGATAATGAAACAGGTAACTCTGTGATATAAAATAAAAATGAAATGATATGAGAGGTTTAAAGAAATACAAAAAAAAAAAAAAAAAATTGAATAGAAGGTTGTTAGGGAAAGACTGGCAGAGTAATGATGGAAAAAGGAATAGAATGTACAGCAGGGCTTCCCAAACTTTTTAGCCATTGGACCCCCTTTCACAGAACAAAATCCAGGGTGGACCTCCTCATTCAAGTAAGTAAAATTAAATATTTATAGTATGTTGAAAATTAAAGCTTTATTATTTAGCCAGTCCATTGTTAATTAGGTGATTGAGGGGGTTTCACTAGATACTTAACTCTATAAACAAATTGGTCAAGCGGACCATGAAATTAGTGAATCTATAAACAAAGTCCAGTACACAAAAATCAAATTTGTCAGAATGGAATCAATAGGTAGATCAAACGAGCCAAATTCAAAAATAATAATTTGAACATTGGGATTAATGAATTAATGGGAAGAGTGAGGGTTTTTAGCGTGCACAATTTGGATATGTTGATTTTAATTTTTGATAGCTGAAGACCGATGTGAGGTTCAGCATCTGGTCAGCTTCGGTATTTAATTTGGTGGCTGTATTGATAGAAAATCTGGATTCGCATAGGAAATTTGTGCCAAATGGAAGAACATGTTTTGGTTTTTCAACGAGAGATTGAAATTTTTGTTTTCCAGTCGGAGTCAAAAATGGGTGCACGGATCGGACTCGAAAGTTGATTTTAAGGTGCAGTCTGTACTAATGTCTATCAAAATTCATATCCACTTGAAGATAGACTTTTTGGCTTTGTCAAGTCTAAAACGGTTTGACCATCCATTAGTCTTGCATAATTGTATCTGGAACTGTTGGGCATCTCCAAACTTCGAAGGTGCTGTTCACCAGTTCATTTTCTCAAAAAAATTATTTAACCTAAGAAAACACTCCAGTCTTCCTTCTCAAAAGATTCAATACCAAAACTGATGAAGACTTCCCATATTGTCATCATCGTAGTGTTGTGAAAAGTCTGGATTTCAGTGGCTGTGATTTGATATAATTAATAATTTGAACAGACTCATCCAAAACTTACCTTAAAAGAAGTTGGAATTTGTTTCACTAAAGCATCTCTGTGGAGAACTCAATATTATTAGTGATGGTTAGGGATGGTTATGTTTATTTTTGCAATTATTAATTTTTCTCATAGTTTGCTGTGTACCCCCTAGTTAGGGTCAGCAGACCACAGTTTGGGAAGCCCCACATTAATTCGGCTGTCGGATTCGGTTAAATTGATGAGAATTTATCACTTAAATAATTTTGAAAGTTTTGATACTCTGAGTTCTTTTATTAAATGTTAAGGAAACATTTATTGGAGTTTGCTTCTTTTTTTTTCTTTTTTTTAAGTATTTTCTTTGGTGACAAGTAATCTTGTTGTCACTGTCTGTTGCTGCATATTTTTCCATGAAAAAGTCTGATAGATATATTGATATTTCTCATCATTGAAAATTTTGGTTAGTTGTAACTGCCTGTTTCTCCGGAGTTCTGGGGGTTGTACCCTCAAAATGACTTTTTGGAAAGACTTTCACATAAATCACCCACTGAGTTTTATCATCATCATCATCTATATATCCCAAATCTTAGTAGCTGTCATGATACTTAGGCTTTTTAGATATTCTACCTCCACTGGCTGGAGTATTGTAAAATTTGAGCATGCTGGATCCTCCTGAAGTGCTTCATCTGAAGGCTAGTTTGGCTAGTTGACATTAATGTCCTCATCATAAGGTTGTCTTTCTGCCTCATCAATTCGGCACTTTCCTGGCTGTTTAGGTGGTGGAGAAACTGCATGCTTCCTCAGAGATCCTGACCTGACTTAAACCACCAATCCATATTGGAGAAAATAGCTGATCATTGAGAATGACACATTTGCAAGAGAAGTTTGAGCTTGAATCATATTTCAATAAACAAAGGCTTTTTATATACGACATTTACAGAATCAGCAGTCGGTGAACATCAGTTTGGTGAGCCCTGGAATAGAGCAATCAGGGTTAATCAAGGAAAATAAAAAAAATTTATTTGGATCCAATGGTTCACCGAATATTTGGATTTTTTTGGTCATTGGTGTCGCTTCAATGCTAAAAGCCACAAATAATTTATTGACTACCCTTATTTATACCTTGTAAGTTTGTTTGAATCTAAAAGTTTTTAGATTGATTGATACATACAAGTATATATACAAGTACTTACAACTTCTTCTGTTGGCTCACCCAAGAATTACTCATTTTGGCGCTTTGCCAGTCCAGGGTCAGACCTTTGTTTTATTCATCCCGCATCAAAGTTACACTTCAGGGGCTGTCAAACCCTAGGTCATTTCAGCCCGAAGTTAGTAATGTTAGTTTTTAAGTAGTGTCAGTTTTTCTTTTTTGAACCTAGGCATACTCTCATTCATTTTTAACTACATTCTATTATTTACATAACATTCACTCAAGTAGAGTGGTGAAGTACTCGATGTTCCTCACATTTACTCCCAAAAGGGATCACAAAACGGGACATCTATCAATATTATATACAACAAAAAAGCTTTATTTCCTCCAAAAATCAAAACGGGGGCCTAAATACTAGTTGCTATGCTCAACCACAATTCTCACAAAGGGTAGCATTCCTACAAGCTCTCTATATGGAGCCAAAGAATGACACTGTTCAATTAAGTGGAATACGCTGGATTAAACTAAAAAAAAGTCATTTTATTGTCTCTGTCATCATGATCTTTCTGATATCAATGGCTATACCTGGCAGAATGAGGAAAGAACCTTTCATGCTATATAATTTAACATGACAAAATTAAAAATATTTTTAGGTTATTGATTGGAGGATAGTCGGGAAAATACCAGGGTGTAATATAACAGTCCACCCACCCAAGGTGTTCTACCCAATTGAGTACTCCTCCTGGAGCACTTACTACAACGAGTCCAAGGCCGATTATGTCAAGGAACAACTCAAGGAAACGTACGTCGTCCATGTATGGAACCACCTGAGTCGCCAAGCAGATGTGATCATCGGGTCGAACCAGCCGTATGGAAATATTGCCAAGGAGCATTGTGCTCCCATATACTGGAAATCGAAGCATCATTTTTGAAAAGCTGAATAGTTTTTCAACCTATCTAGTCGTTTGGCTTTATACGTTACATATTTTTGTTTTTATGAATAATATGTTTATTCAATTTTCACACATTTTTTTCCAACCAAAGATGCAAGATGCAACCACAGTCCAAATTTTGGCTTGCAGAGTTTACCTATGTTAATTTAAATGTTTATTTAATTAACAAATATAAATATGTTTATGTTTATAATGAGACAGCTATTGTCTCTGAACCTCACGTCCACATTAATAAATAAATAATTTATTAATTATATATTAAAACAAGTTTAGGGACCCATGTTAATACAAGAGATAAACTATATTTTTTGTGTAACATGTTATAATCTAAATATAATCTTGTTACCATTTTGATCAACATTCAAGAATCTTTATATATTTTATTTTTCTATTTATAGTTCAACATAGAGTGTATGTTTGCCATGTTGTACATTTATATGTGATTTAAATGTGTAATTATAATATCTATTTGTATATTTTCTCTTTTGATAAAACCACCGTTCATACTTTCGTTTTGAATTTAGAATTGATCATATTATTTAAATTTTATTTTTTTATTTCATTATATCTGCAATATAGTCATAATGACTTAACTTATACATTCCCCTGTTATGAGAAATAATTCATTTAACCGAGTGTAACCAAATAGGGAATTTTTTTTCAATTTACCGAAGTGACCAGCTAAGGAGTTCAAATTCGTTTTATCGCGTTTCAACTTAACAAGTCGACTATTCATACATGTGCAGTGTTGAGCCTAACACTTTTCACCGTCAGCAATTCTAGCTTTTGAAATTTACAATAAATCACCGGCAGGCATTGAAAATCACCCACCGCCAAGTGTTGTCAGACCTAGGTTCCTAGGTTCAGACCGGAGGTTGGATCCAAGCCTGTCAAGAGCTCAATTCAGCATCCATCCAGTTCCTAGATCCAAACCATTAACACTCATTCTTAAATACATTCTTTCTAATTTACCATTGATGGAGTAAGGGTGGTGGAGTAACTCATCTATCACACTCTACACATATACAAGGTGGCCCCAATCAATTCAGCCTTCCAGATCTTATAGGAAATTGAACGCTGAATAAAAAAGATCCTTTGAACCTGTGTCCGCAAACCTTTCAGTTCCGAGCAACAGGCAAAAAACCATGAAAAACCACGTTTTCTTACATTATTCGTGAAATTGTTAGTAAACCGTTAGCCTGACCGTAAAACAGCTCGAAACAACATCTGTAGAGGATTAATTGCTGCGTCGAATGAGATTAAAACCAGCCTGATCGGCCGAAAATTTCATTTTTGGCGATTTTTCTTAGTTAGGAGATGAAGGGGTACTGAAAATTCACCATTTCTGACATTTTTATCGAAAATTCACAACTTGAACACCCTATCAAAAAATTCTCCGTTACAAACCTCGTTTGTTGGTGATCGAATTCTCCGTCATATTAGACCAACCCTATTCTGATTCATGGAACATTCGAATTTTGACTAATTTAATTCTTTTCACCCAAATCAAATATTACTGTTTTCTGATGGGTAAGCCGTTCAGATTTTTCGTACATTATTTCATTCAGTAGGGGGTACCCATCAGAAAACAGTTCAAGTTGTGAATTTTCGATAAAAATGTCAGAAATGGTGAATTTTCAGTACCCCTTCATCTCCTAAGAAAAATCGCCAAAAATGAAATTTTCGGCCGATCAGGCTGGTTTTAATCTCATTCGACGCAGCAATTAATCCTATACAGATGTTGTTTCGAGATATTTTACGGTCAGGCTAACGGTTTACTAACAATTTCACGAATAAGGTCAAAAAACGTGGTTTTTCATGGTTTTTTGCCTGTAGCTCGGAACTGAAGGGTTTGCGGACACAGGTTCATAGGATCTTTTTTACTCAGCGTTCAATTTCCTATAAGATCTGGAAGTGTGGCTGAATTGATACAGGCCACCCTGTATATAACTAACCTAATTAAGAGTCCGGGGGACTCAATATTCCACAATTGACCCTCTCACATTACACATTCTTGCCAATAAATACATTCACTCTCAACACACTATGGGCACAAAACTACACATCAGTACCATGTACAATAAAACAACCCTGGTTTTTCCAAGAATCGGGAGAGAAAACTTACAACCAATCAAAATTCTCATATCGAGTGGCATATCAACGCTCTCTTTATATGGAAACAAAGAATTACACCCTTCAATTAGGCGGGACACGTTCTTTTCTGGCCAGAAACAGCAGACTCTGGATCAAAAGTAAGTGTTCTGTGTCAACCTTGCATGGCCTATTCTTAATCAGGTGAGGACTATTCAATCAGCCAGATCGTCCGAGGGTCACCTATGTCAGTGCGTTTGATAGACAAAAGTTTCTCTGCCGATCTAGCTCACTGTCGCTTCACATTATTTTAATCGTGTTTTTTTATTGGATTTTTAGCGTCAGGGGGCCAGATGTGTGGATGAGTCAGGAAGAATGGGCTTTCCTATCACGGATAGCAGTAACCGCGCTGAGGGAGTCGGTGCAGTTGTATATCCGTATTTCATGGTTTCTGATGTATTTTATTTTGGCTTTTTTTCCTCTATTTTTTTTGTTTTCTATTCTATCCTCGATTTTTTCTCTAAATATTGCAGAATACACCAACCAACTTTTAAAAAATAATTTAATGGGATCTTATTAGTTTTCCAAATTTTTGATAGTTGATAGTGTTTTGTCTCCTGAAAACATAAAAAAAAATTTATCAGATGCCTTTCAAAATTTATACCCAATTATGTGTGAAAAGCAAAAAATTATATTTAAAAAAATTCTAAATTATGTATATTTTAAAGATTATATTTTCAAACTTGGCATCATCTTTCTTTCAGATGGCTACCAAAGTTATGCGATCACATGTTTCACAGACCTTATTTTTTAGATATCCCCACAAAAAATAATCCATTGGTGATAGGTCTGGTGATCTAGGTGGGTATTAGACCGAACACCGTGTCCTAATCAATTTTCCATTAAACTTTCTAGGTAACTTGTAACAACCCGTATTATGAGCCGGACAGCCATATTGTGAAAATACATATCCAAGCCGACGTTGCAAAGGAATATCATGCTAGAAGAAGCCCAGCGAATATCCTTAGCCTGCCTAAACCTAGAACCCGCCTTCATACACCTGCTCCAAGCAGAGCTTGGATAATCAGAGGTTTGAATTGCATAGCCAGTAATGGTGCCCAGTATGAACAGTTTCTTTAAAAGATAGGTAATTTAAAAATACATCTTTTTCAAATTTTTGTTTTTAACACAAAATTGAGAATAAATTTTGAAAGACATGTCCCATTTAGAAAATTCTTTTTTGATGTTTTCAGGAGACAAAACACTATCAACTATCAAAAATGTGGAAAAAAGTAATAAGGTACAAATAACATTTTTTAAGTTAGTTGGTGTATTCCGCAATATTTAGCTAAAATGTCAATCTGTATTAGTTAAAATAACGTGCATCAGCAACCATGAAATACATGTTTTTATTTATTTATTTTTTTTTTAATTTGCCTTCATTAAAAAACGGTAGGTGGAGCGCATAACGTCGGTCACGCTGTATATAAATGTAATTTGTTCAGTTTGTAAGTTTATAACTATGTCAGGTATTGTTGTGTCTGGCGGGATATTTTTGGTCCTCCGTGCCGGATTGCATTCAACTATATTTTTTCTGTTTAATAATTCAATTTTAGCCTTGGTTGATTTGTCGCTACTTGGTTTTTACAATGTTTGTATTTATTGATTTATATGAACAATTTTCAAAGAAATTTTCAACAGGGTCCGAAATATTAACGCTAAACTAGAAGAAAAATTGAAGAAATGATATACAATAAATCAACAAGTCTTGGGCGTTTAATTCCTGAAAACATACTACTATTCAACACCCGCTCATCAAGAAAGATGTGAAAGATCATAATCAAGGTGTGTACCAAAAGCTCTCGGACCTGATTGAAAATTTAAAACCCCTAAATCAAGATAGATCAGAATAACAAATACCTTCTTTCCGTTTAGTCTTTATTTTCTGTCAAACCTTTCGATTAAATTATTAAACTGATCACTAAGTATATGTAAATCATCATAAATGTTTCTTGGTTTGGTCGGAAGTCATGACACTTTTAAAAAAGAGCAATATCTGGAATAAAACGGCTCGCAGATTAAAGGAAAAAAATATATGAAAAATATAAAAAGTATATTTATTCACGTAACAAATAACATCTTTACAGAGAAAATTTAAAGACAAATAATACAAATATCACGCATGGGGTGCATCGCTGAAGAAACGATGAACGTATGCCTGCAACAAAAGATAAAAAATTGAAATAATTTATATTTTTCTGTTAATGTTCAAATACAGTTAAACTCTTTTCCATAATAAAAATAATGCTTCAGATGATTACCGTCAAATGCCGAAGTGAGTGTTTAATGGTGTCCTTTCCATCCGGACGAGTATCCGCTGCCGTAGCTGGATCCGAGGCTGTGACTAGAAAGGCTCAATCCGTGTCCGGAACCGTAGCCGGAACCATAGCCGCTACCGACGGATACGAGGTGTCCAGAACCGTAACCACCACCGTAGCTAGATCCGAGGGAGGAGCCGAGGCTGTAGCCGCTTCCGTAGCCACCTCCGTAGCCACCTCCGTAGCCACCTCCGTAGCTACCTCCATATCCGCCTCCGTATCCGGATCCGAGGCTGGAACCGAGTCCGACGCCAGAGCCGAAACCTCCTCCGAATCCTGAGCCGAGTCCGCTAGAGACGCCGACGGATCCGGTAGATACGGCTACGGGCTGAGCGACGACCACGGGTTGGGGTACAGAGACTGGGACTGGCCTGGTGACGGTGACTGGGTAAGGCTGAGGAACGGGGACGGCGTAGGGCTGGGGTACGGAGACCGGGACTGGGTGAGGGACGGGGACGGGGACGGGGCGAGGTACGGAGACGGGGACTGGCCTAGGTACAGTGACGGGCACGGGTTGGGGGACATGGACGGGAACGGCCCTGGGGACGGAAACTGGTACGGGCTGGGGTACGGGTACTGGTACGGGCCTGGTGACTGTCACAGGCACGGGTTGCGGCACGGGTACAGCAACGGCAGTGTTGACGGTGTTGACGGTCACGGGGGTTTGGGACACGCTGACCAATCCTCCGCCCAGTCCTCCGCCCAGTCCTCCGCCCAATCCGCCGAAACCTCCGCTGAATCCTCCGAGGCCGACTCCGGATCCGAAGCCCAAGCCAGATCCGACTCCAGAACTGTATCCACCACCGTATCCACCTCCGTATCCACCTCCGTATCCACCTCCGTATCCTCCTCCGTATCCTCCTCCGTATCCTCCTCCGTATCCTCCTCCGTATCCACCTCCGTAACCACTTCCATAGAGCGATCCGCCGCCGAGGCTCAATCCGTGTCCGACGGAGAGGCCGCTGGAGCCGTATCCGCCTCCATAGCTGCCTCCGTGGTAGCCTCCAGTGACTACTCCTCTCTTCTCAGTCTTTTTGTCTTCGGCGAGAGCCGAAACGGCCAGGGCCACAAAGAGAGCAACCTGCAAACCAACAAAAATTGTACCACTTCATTTTCCTGCAGATAAGTGCATGGATATGTCAACATCAACAACCCAAACAATACACTCCCGAAAATAGTAAAAAAGCTGTTCCTAGCAACAAAATATTGATTTAAAAAATTGAACAAGAAAGTAAACTATATGAAAACAAAACATTTACATGTTTATTTTATATATTGTTTTAACATTTTGTTTAATTTGTTTTTTGAATCTATGCGAAATATAAATTTTTGGGTCTAAAAAGGTTAAAAAAATACATAGTTACTGCTAGTATTAGAATTTATCCGGACTTTTTTTAAAACCTTTTAGTTAAAAAAACGTTTTGAAAAATAAACGTCCTCAAAAATTTGAACTTATTCCATAC